>NW_007255570.1:344701-572057 GCF_000164805.1 Carlito syrichta
AAAAAAAACGACTCAAAAAAAAAAAGATGTTGATGTTGATGTTGTATTAAGTTATTAACACAACCCTTAGGGAGCTCTCTGTCTTTTGGGGAAGAGGCAAAGACATGATGAAAGCCAATAACTGTTGAGCATTCACCATGTGGCAAGTATCCCACATCTCTTGGCCAAGCAAACTGGAGCACAAAGAGGGTAAGAGCATCACTAGCATCAAGAAGGTAGCAAGTGTGGAGCTTGGACTCATGTCCAGGTCTGCCTCACTCGATAGCCCATGGTCTTAACTCCATATAGGCATCAGCATTTGGGGGAAAGAGTCTGGACTGGGAGCTCAAAAGAGTTGTCTCCATTGTCTCCAAGGATCAGAATCACCTAAGGAGCTTTTTAAACGTACTGAAGTCTGAGCCCCAATCTCACAGGTTTATAATCAATGGGTGTAGGGTGGAGCTTAGGTATCAAGATGTCTTATTCAGGTGATCTGAAAACCACACTGTCGAGATTATCACTAAGGTTTACCTGATCTTGGTACTTCAGACATCTCTGATCATCCTCACTCTCCCTGTTGAAGAGGTTGCAGGTAAGAAGGTCTGGAAGGACATCTCAGCAGGATGAGAAGAGAGGTGGAAAGGGGTGATTCAGGTGAACCAAGAAAGCCTTGCAAGAAAGAACATGTGGATTTTGCCCTGGGAACTCTCACCATTTTCCCCAACTTCCTGGATATCTCTGCTGATTGTGGAGCATCTTAGACATAAAAGTAGTATTTCTCATTTTTCCTCCCTTTAAAGAAAGGCAGTGTGTTGTCCTGGGAAGAGCATCATATAGAAGAATAGCATAATTCTCTTCTGAGACAGACACTACCTTAGAGCCCATTTCACTCATTTTCTTACCTGTAGTATGGAAATTGAGACCAAGAGAGGGATAGCGGCATGTCCAAGTCTACGGGACCAACTTACTCATCATCCCTTGGAAGGGCCTACTTGCTGCTGCTGTGAAGGAGAATACTCCAGCCTTCTTGCTTTGAAGGGTTTATAAAAAACCAAATCAATATGCTTTATGTAATTTTTGTTCATCTCTTTCAAAGACGCAATGTGGCAGTTAAGTCTACTGTCAATATTTTTATGAACTCTGTGGAAAATATGATGTTAAAGGCTTTTGGTAACCACTTCATTAAGCCTGGCTTTTTCTAGGACACCACAAAAGGTAAATAAACCCTAATGAGTAATACGCCCAGACTGAGATCCTGTAAGCTATCCGAAGAGCCAGTGCCTCAAAGCACACTCATTCCCCCACCCCGGGCCCCAGGAGAGTCTGAGAAAGGTGATCCTGCCCTGTGGTGCACACAAAGATCTTCAAACAAAGACTTCTTAACCCACAAATGAGATACTAACTAAATAAAGCCAGAATTTCATAGACTGAAAAGAATTGCACAGCATCGGTAATACTGCAAAGTTAGTGCTCTGCCTGTTGGGCCTCCCAGCAAAACAGAATTTTGGGCAAACAGTACACAAAGACAAATAAGGTTGCTAGGCCCAACAATAGCCCCAGGCTTTATTCTTTTATTTCTTCCACGAACTTTAGGCTAGGTCTTGGGAATTCAACAGTGATTAAGATTAAATTATTAATACAACCCTTAGGGAGCTCTTTGTCTTTTTTTTTTGAGTTGGAGTCTCACTCTGTCGCCCAGACTAGAGTGCAGTGGCAGCTCCCGGCCACCGCAGCCCCGACCTGCTGGGCTCTGGCGATCCTTCCGCCTCAGCCTTCCGAGTAGCCGGAATTACTGGCGTGGGCTACCACACCCGGCTAATTTTTGATTTATTGTAGAGATAAGGTCTCACCAAGTTGCCCAGGTGAGTCTCGAACCCGCTGGCTCAGGCCTCCCAAAGTGCGGGATTACAGGCTGAGCCACCGAACCCGGCTGAGCTCTTTGTCTTTTGGGGAGGATTTAGAGTGCAAGGAAACAGATTTGTAATCCAGGGTTGCAATGGGAATTTGTAGGAGGAGTGACTGCCTCATATTGGGGAACAGGGTCAGAATGAGTTCCTTGGAAGAACTGTAGGGTCCTTTTAAGGACAGGAGGAAGAGCTCCTTTTAAAGATAGGAGGTTTGTGGGTAATGATAAGGCAGAAAAAATAAAATCAAGCAGGAGGAAATTGAGTGTGTTTGCATATGTTGGGAAAATGCCACCAAAGAGAGGGAAAGGATTGAGGTCAGTTGTTGGCCTGAGCGTTCTAAGAAGATAGAAGAGGACAGAGTCCAGCCAGGGGATGAGTCTTAGAAGGAAGGAGAACCTGTCTGCAAAACAAATGAGAAAGAGACAAGAGTGGACACAGATGTGAATGCGCTGGTGGATAAGGAAACAGAGGAGGGGAATTGGGAAGATGTGGCTGCTTTGGGTCAACTAGGAAGTCTGACATCATCTGAGAGTGTTGGGGTGGTGAAGAGGTGATGGGCTTCATGAGAGGGGCAAGTTTCACATGGTGCTGGGAAGAATTGACATGGGGCTGGCTGTGTCACAGAGGATGTCTACTGGGTGGTGATGGGGGCCCGGCTGTCACCAGGGGCCTTGAAAGAAGAGCAGCATCAAAATGAATGGCTGAGTATCCCCAGAAATACTCAGCAGCATGAGTAAAGGAGCAAAGAAGGCTGGCTCAAGATAGGATTAGTTTCTCCAGGTAGATAAAAGGATAAAAATCAAGCAAGGAGATTAGAGTTTTTGTAAGTCAGGGCTGAAATGATGGATGATCCTGGGGTAGAAAGAAATGAGTTTGGAGGGAGAGGGGCTGATAGAGTGGGGGTCTCTAAGTAGCTAAGGGTCTAGAGGCCTCAATAAGTTTAAAAACAGATGCTGTGAAATTGGTAGAGGAAAATGCTAGAAGGACAGTGACCTTTAATAGAGAATGGACTGCTAAAACTTTGACTCCAGGTAGTGGTGAGTTAGGTTATTTGGATTAACCTGCCTGCTGCTAACAACTAAGAATGCTGCATAAAATATAAACATATCGTCTTAAAAGTAACAAAAGCTGAAAAAATTGTAAGGACTTACCAGGCCAAAGTTGAAAGGAAAACAAAGAAGTCAGCGAGTTAAATTAGCGTGGAATCTGTTTTTACTCTGAGAGAATTTGACATTCTAGCAAATCTGAATTTTTGTTTTGTCTACAAAATCAAAGATCAGCACCAAGTGTAGAGTCATAGAGGACTTTGCCACTGTAAGTAGACTATTTCCTTAAAGTAGAGGGTGAACTGAATCCAACCAATTCTTACATGGTCTTACAGCTCAGATTTGTATCACCATTGTGGTCCAGGGAAACTCAACTCTTGATTTTGGATTAAGGTGGGGTTAAACTGAGGTTTCCAGATACGTATCCTCTAAAAACAATTTTTCAAGTATACTGGCCAACACACAGTCAAAGATAACTAAATATACATAGAAATAAGACACCGTAAAGAACCCACAGGTGTAGCAGGCCTGTAGATTCCAGATATTATATTATTAGACACAGAATATGAAAAACATGCTTACTATGTTTACAGAAACCAACTTAAAAATATCTGCAGGGATCAGGAAACTATAAAACATGACATAGCAGAGTTGAAAATTAGATAGAATTCTTAGAATTGAAAAATACAACAATCAAAGTAGAGAATAACATTTGGTTTTTGAGGTTTCTGAGATAGAGAAATTGTGGGTGTTGATATTGTCCAGAGTGTGGCCAGGGGGAGTTTATGTCTAAGGAGGAGTTGAGGAGTCATTCAGAGGAATTGAAGAGGTAAAGGGACCGAAAGACTAGGGGACTTGGGTAGGTTTTTCATGTGGCCTGTGGAGTCATCCAATAATATGGTATGCCTTGGAATGGGGAGACAGGTGCCCAAAATATCACTGGATGAGGGGAGGTTTAGCAGACAGAGATGAAGTAAGGGAGACTGGTCTTGCCAGGTGATATTGAAGCATAATGGAGTAAGGAATTTTATTAGGAGTGAAGAAGTAATCTGAAAATGACATTGAGGAGTGAGAAGGTTGGATCCCATCTCTCTGTCAAGAACTGTGACAGGTCTGGGATTTTCCTACCTATAGATTGACAACTGTCTGCCACAGCTTCATAGGTATTGGCAGAAGACTTGAGACTCCGGGGTCAGAGACAAATGACAGTTAATTATAGTAATAGCAGTGATCAGAAATCTGTATTTGTATTGATTCTTTGAGTTCCAGTTCTTACAGGATGACGCAAAGAAGGTCAAGTTACACCTGCACATGAAAGGTTTATGTTTCAGGAAAGGAACCCTGAGCTTAGGAACTCTGAATCTTTTATAATAGGCAGCAAGTTAGCTTTCCCTTTGCTCTGGAGGGAGACATTATCTTTATTACACTGGTCAGTAAGCATACCTGCTCTTTGCTGTTGAGGGAGATACTGTCTCCATCTTTCAAATCTGATCATCATACAAACACCCTGAAAAGGAAGTCTGGAATGAAGGTAGTCAACACCTCTGCTGGCGAGATGTGCTGGGTCTATGAAAGATTTTCAACACTTTCAAGCCCAGGTCTACTGGATGTGAAATAGATCATTTTTGCTTGCCAGTGTTTAAAGAAAGTGGTGTCCTCAGAGGCCCCAGGAGTAGAGGTAAAGCAAGGAGGTGAAGGATGTGTTCTATGACAAAGCTAAAAATTTAGAGAATTTGTTCCTACTCACTAAAAACAGGAATACTTATTGGATTACTTTAAAAAGTTTGTACCAAAATTATGTTCAACATTGTATTGCACTGCATTCTAGAAAAGGCAGAATGGGGGAGGGGTTAGGCATTGGACAAGGATTGAGGAGACCTGGATGGTGGTCTAGCTTTCTGCCAATCGACTTTCCCCTCCTGGTCATCATTTCCCTTTCTGAAAAATGAAAAAAAAAATTGAGTTATTTAATAGTTTTGAGATCTCTTTTTAGCTCTACCAATCTAAGATCTCATGCTTAGAAAATTGGTAATCTAAATATAATACCTAAAGAAATTCTCTACTGGCCAGAAAACTACTTTCAAGGATGGACTTTACTAGAAAGATGATGAAGCAGAAGGTGTTGGTGATAACCATGACTATTAAATAGAGAATGGAAAATGTGACTCCCAGTCTAGTGCTGCCCTTTGTCTGTTTTTGGATGCTAGAAGTATCCATGGGCATTATTACTATGACAGTAAATTTGTTTTAACTTTCAAGAGAGGCTGACTGACCTCATTTTCTGACCAAGGAGTAGACAGTGTCACAGAGAGGCAGCATATATCAGAGAATAAATATGGGCTTTGGAGCTCAACAGACCTAGACATAAGTCCAAACTCTTCCACTTACTGGTAATGAAAGTGGAGTGCATCACTATTTTGTGGTCAGTCTCACACTCCTTCTTTTGGGAACAGCCACACTCACTTTCTGGAGATTACCCATACCCCTTCTCTATCCACGTGGTTCCCACAGGAAGTTACACATTCTCACACGACCACGCCCCCTGCCACTGTTGATTGGTTAAAGAGCAGGCATCTGATCCAAGCTGAGCCAATCAGAGACTTTCTCTGGGATTTCTGAAGTTGGAACTGAGAAATGGCATCATCCTCCACTGGTGAAGGTTGAGGATGACAGGCATGCAGGAATGCAAGTGAACACACTTCCTGCCATGTGCAGAAAGCCAGTCTGTGGTGGAAGCAAAGACCAGAGGTGGAGAGAGAGGCCTGGTGGTGTCTGAGCTCCTGCTTATGTGGTGTCCCCTTCCCTTTCCCATGGTTTGGTTCTTAAAATACTTTGTTGTATTTCCCGAACCATCAAGTGCCCCTTTTTGTATAAAGTTGTCCAAGTTGACTTTGATCATTTGCATCTAAAAAGAGGTCTGACTCATTTAGAAATCCTGGGCAAGTCACCCTCACAGTTCCTTTTTTCCTAATTTATAAATGATAAAAATTGGGATCAAAATGTATAGTATAGCTGTAGGGGTAGATTAAATGACATAACATATGAGAAAACCTGACAGTAGGCCTTGCCAGTGGCGGGAGTTTAAAAATATTGTTTTCTTTCCTTTTTGGCCTTAAAGGGATCCAGGGTGCTATTTTAAAAAGCTAACATTTATTAAGTACTCAGAGCCAGAGATTGTACTTGGTACTTAGAATGCACAATCATGTTTGGCCCTGCAATAATTCTATGAGGTAGCTGCTATGATCTCCACATTACAGATGTGGAAACCATGATGAAGGGAATGGACAAGGGGACCATGAGCTTGTTCACTAGAGTTAAAGCCCCTGGCTCCACGCAAACTCTGTACTGCTTGAACCTTAGAGGAAGAGGGTTCTGACAATTAAAACACAACTGTGTGAGTACATGTTGAGAACTTACTACCTTGTTAAGAGTTTTAGGTTGAAAACAGAAATAGTTCCAAGATGGCTTGACTGAGGTAACTATGAGTGGGCTGTAGAGGGCTATTAAGGGGGCCTGGGATAGATAGGGCCCACACTTTTTGTGCTTAACCTCACAGAGAGAGTCATTCCCTCCCTCACCTACTGGAATTCCCCAGCTTCCCCTGCATTGCAGAACCCTGTCCTAGGAAGGCTGAGGGCTGCCCAGAGTTGGGGATGAGGAAGGACGTGCCATGGTTTGAATGTCTGTGTCCCTCCAAAACTCACATGTTGAAACCTACTATTCAATGTGATAATATTAAGAGGTGGGGCCTTTTGGGAAGCGATTAGGTCATGAGCAACTAGGGTGGCAGTAGGGGATGGGGTGAGAGAGATTTCTTAAGATTGTTCTTAGACTGAGGATAGCGAATGAATTTTATTAAAGAGAAAGAAAAAAGAGAGGAAGGAAGAAAGGAAAGAAGGAAAGAAAGAAAGAGAAAAAGAAAGAAGGAAGGAAGAAAAGAAGAGAAAAACAGTAACATCAAACTGCAGTGATTAATTGCTGGCATGGTTTAGAAATGATAATCATTTTTTATTTTAGAGGCCCAGTATGCATATATTTTGAATTGTCACATCATTTGCATTTACAGCTGCTTCTCTCTGGATGCTCTGTTGTCCCAGTGGACCCTGGGAACAAAGTGTAATGACTTTGACTTTTCTGTGGCCTGGTTTGGAGTTTGGGTGGTAGAAACAAGGTTTGGGACTAGGAGTGCTGAATCATGGGTTCATATTCGAGAGCTTCTATTAACTGTCTGTGTGATATAAGCAGTCTGTTGCTTCTCCCTGAGCCGTGCAAGGAATAATTTCAAACGTTCCCGGTAATTGACTCTGGATATGCTAAGGGGGTGGGGAACCTCTCTCTAACCCTCTTCAAGAAGGCCCCCCATCTGTCTGTTTTGCACCCTAGGGTCTAGAATAGCATTTCCATTTGTTCAGAAAAGACTTTCTATTTTTTAAGATAAATTGTATTGTGTAGAGCTAAGGTATAAAACATAATGTTATGGGATACATATAGATAGTAAAAAGGTTACTATTGGAAAGTAAATTAATATATCTATCATCTCAGCTGGGCTCGGTGGCTCAGCCCGTAATCTCGTGCTTTGGGAGGCTGAGGTGAGTGGATTGCCTGAGCCCGCGGGCTCGAGACCCACCTGGGCAACTTGGCGAGACCTCATCTCTACAATAAATTAAAAAAAAAAATCAGTCGGGCATGGTAGCGTCCGCCTGTAGTTCCAGCTACTTGGAAGGCTGAGGCGGAAGGATTGCCAGAGCCCAGCAGGTTGAGGCTGCGGTGGCCGGGAGCGGCCACTGCACTCCAGTCTGGGCGACAGAGTGAGACTCCAACTCAAAAAAAAAAAAAAAAATATATATATCATCTCACTTAGATACCCTATGTTTTGTTTTTTGTTCTGTGTGTGTGTGGCAAGAGCAGATTAAATTGACCTATTTAGCATGAATCCAAAATACAGTACCTTTTTATTACCTAAAGGCATCATGCTGTACATTCGATTTCTAGATTTGTTCGTCCTACATGTCTGCTATTTTGTATCCTCTGACCAACATCTCCCCATTTCCTTCCTACCTCCCACCTCTGCCCTGGTAGCCACTGTTTTTCTCCCTATTTCTGTGTATTTGGCCTGTTTTGTTTAAGATTCCACTGTAAGTGAGATCATGCGATATTTTTCTTTCTGTGTCCTGGCTTATTTCACTTAGCACAGTGTCCTCCTGTCTCATCCATATTGTGACAAATGGTAAGACCTCATTCATATTTATGACTAAATGCTATCCCATTATGAATAAATAAATTATGCATGTATATCCAGAGGCTGCCAAAAAATGTATACACATTTTAAGAAAGGAAAAAACTGTATTAAAATTGTAATATTCAATATATACTGATAATAAAAGGTGAATACAAGTCTTGTTTGACTTCCGTAATTACAAGAGGTGCTCCAAGTGACTATCATATCTAATACATAGATAACAGCTCTTAAATACAAAGATAATGTAATACATAGATAACATCTTTTAAAATGTGTATATGTATGTATCGCAGTTTTCTTTTTTCCCTATTTTGATATATAATCGTTTACATATTTATGGAATACATGTGAGTGTTGTTACATACATAGAATGAGTGATGATCAAGTTATGGTATTTGAGGTATCCATAACTTTGGTTGTTTATAATTTTTATGTGTTGGTATCATTTCAAGTCCTTTCCTCTAGTTACTTTAAAATACACATAATATTGTTGTTTTGTGTAGTCATCCTAGTCTGCTATCAAACATTAGAACTTTTTTTTTTTTTTGAGTTGGAGTCTCACTGTAGCCCAGGCTGGAGTACAGTGGCACACTCGAGGCCACCCCAGCGACGACCTGCTGGGCTCCGGCGATCCTTCTGCCTCAGCCTTCCAAGTTGCTGGAACGACAGGTGCATGCTACCACATCTGGCTAATTTTTAGATATATTGTAGAGACAAGGTCTCACCAAGTTGCCCAGACTGGTCTTGAACCCATGAGCTCAGGCAATCCACTCACCTTGGCCTCCCAAAGTGCTGGGATTACAGGCTGAGCCACCCAGCCCGGTCGATATTTCTTCTAACTGTATGTTTGTACCCATTAACCACTACTTCCTCCCCACCGTACTTGGTCTCTGGTATCTATCTATCATTCTGTTCTCTGTGTCTGTGAGATCAAGTTTTTTTCAGCTCCCATATAAGAGTGAGAATATGTAGTATTTATCTTTCTGTGCCTGGCTTCTTTCACTTAACATGATGACCTTCTATCTGTGTTGCTGCAAGTGGTATTCTTTTTATGGCTAAAGAGTATTCCATTGTGTATATATACCACGTCTTCATCCACTCATCTGTTGATGGGCACTTAGGTTGATTCCACATTTTTGCTACTGTGGATAGTGCTGTGATAAATGTATGAGTGAAGGTATTCCTTTGATATACTGATTTCTTTTCCTTTGGATAGATGCCTAGTAGTGGGATTGTTGGATTGTATGGTAGTTGTATTTTTAGTTTTTTGAGAAATCTCCATACTTTTTTCCATAGTGGTTGTACTAATATACATTCCTACCAAACTTGTATAAGGGTTCCCTTTTCTCCACATCCTTGCCAGTATCTGTTATTTTTTGTCTTTTTAATAATAGCCATTCTAAGCAGAATGATATCTCATTGTGGTCTTGATTTGCCTTTCCCTGATGATTAGTGATGTTGAGCATTTTTTTCCATAAAACCGTTGGCCAATTGTATGTCTTTTTTGAGAAATGTCTATTTATTCATGTCCTTTGCCTATTTTTAAATGGGATTTTTTTTTTTTTTTTTTTTGAGTTAGAGTCTCACTCGGTCACCCAGACTGGAGTGCAGTGGCCGCTCCCGGCCACCGCAGCCTCGACCTGCTGGGCCCCGGAGATCCTTCCGCCTCAGTCTTCCGAGTAGCCCTTTTTTTTTTTTACTGTTTGAAATTTCTTGTATATTCTGGATATTAGTCACCTGTCGGATGAGTAATTTGCAAATATTTTCTTCCGTTCAAGAGGTTGTCTCTTCACTCTGCTGATTGTTTTTTTTTCCTGTGCAGAAGCTTTTTTTTAGTTTAGTATAGTCCCATTTGTCTATTTTTGTTTTTGTTGCCTGTGCTTTTGAGGTTTTAGCCATAAAATGTTTGCCTAGACCTATGTCCTGAAGAATTTACCCTTTGTTTTCTTCTGGTAGTTTTATAGTTTTGGGCCTTATATTTAAGTTTTTAATTTATCTTGAGTTGACTTTTGTATGTGGGGAGAGATAGGGGCCCAGTTTCATTCTTCTGTGGTTACCCAGTTTTCCCATCACCGTTTATTGACGAGGCTGTCCTTTCCTCAGGGTTTGATCTTAGTGGCTTTGTTGAAGATCAGTGAGCTATAAATATGTGGACTTATTTCTGGGTTCCAGATTCTGTTCTATTGATCTGTGTTCATTTTCAAACCAATACCATCTGTTTTGATTACTATTGCCTTGTAATATGTTTTGAAGTCAGGTTGTATGATACATCTAACTTTATTCTTTTCGTTCAGGATTGGTTTGGCCATTTGGGCTCTTTTTTGGTTCCATACACATTTTAAAACTGTTTTTTCTATTTCTGTGAAAAATGACATTGTTACTTTTAATAGGGATTTCAATGAGTATGTAGATTACGATGGACAGTATGGTCATTTAAAAAATATTAAGTCTTCCAATCCATGAGCATGAGACATGTTTCCATTTGTTTGTGTCTTTTTCAGTTTATTTCATCAGCATTTTGTAGTTTTCCTAGCAGAGATATATCACTTCCCTGGTTAAATTTATTCCTAGGTGTTCTATTTTGAGGGTAGCTGCTGTAAATGTGATTGATTTCTTGCTTTCTTTTTTAGTTATTTCCTTATTGGTGTATAAAAATGTATTAGTGTAAGAAGTATATAGAAATTTTTGTATGTTGCTTTTGCATCCTGTAACTTTACTGAATTTGTGTATCATTTCTAAGAGTTTCCTGGTGGAGTCTTGATTTTCTTAGATATAAGATCATGTCATCTGGAAAGAGGGACAATTTGACTTCCTCTTTTCTAACTTTTTGATGCCTTTTATTTCTTTTGCCTGATTGTTCTGGCTAGGACTTTCAGTACTATATTGAATAGGAATGGTGAATGTGAGCATTCTTGTCTTATTTCAGTTTTTAGAGGAAAGACGTTTAACTTTTCCCCATTCCAGCTGTGGGTTTATTATATATGACCTTCATTATTTTGTGTTATGATCCTTCTATGTCTAGTTTGTTGAAAGTTTTTCTTTTTATCATGAAGGGATGTTAAGTTTTGTCATATGCTTCTTCTGTATCTATTGAGATAATCATATGAATTTTGTCGTTTATTCTGTTGATACGATGTATGATGTGTGTTGATTTGCATAAATTGAATCATCCTTGCATCCCTGGGATAAATTCCATTTGATCACGGTGTGTTGTCTTTCTGATACACTGCTGGATTCAGTTTGCTGGTTTTTTATTGAGAATTTTTACATCTATGCTCATCAGGGATATTGGCCCATTGTTTTCTTTTTTGGGTTGTTTTATTCATATCTGATTTTGATATTAGAGTAATGCTGGCCTCATAGAATGAGGAAGAGTTCTCTCCTCTTCAATTTTTTTGAAATGTTTGAGGATAATTGGTATTAGTTCTTCTTTATGTGTTAGTAGAATTCCTCAGTGAATTAAACTGGTCCTGTGCTTATTTTTATTGGGAAACTTTTTATTATTGATTCAATTTTGCTACTCATTTTTGGTCTGTTCAAGTTTTCTATTTCTTCCTGATTAAATCTTGGTATTTGTATGTTTCCAGGAATTTATCTATTTTTCTCTAGGTTTTCCAGTTTGTTAGCCTGTAGTTGTTCATACTAATCTCTGATTATCTTTTGTATTTCTGCAGTATCAGTTGTAATCTCCTTTTTTCTTTCAGATTTTTGCTTGTTTGGGCCTTATCTCTTCTTTTCTTGGTTAACCTAGTGAGCAGTTCATCAATTTTGTTTGTCTTTCCAAGGAACTAGCTTTTTTTGTCGCTGATTTTTTTTTTTTTAGCCTCTATTTCATTTAGTTCTGCTCTGATCTTTATTATTTATTTTCTTCTGCTAATTTGGGGTTTGGTTTGTTTTTGTTTTTCTAGTTTTTTGAGGTTGCTTATTTGAAATCTTTCTGGTTTGTTTGATGCTATAAATGTCTCTCTTAGCACTGATTTTTCTGTGTCTCACAAGTTTTGGTATGTTGCATTTCCATTTTCACTTGTTTGGATAAATTTATAAATTTCTATCTGATTTCTAAATTGACCCAATGATCATTCAGGGGCATGTTGTTTAATTTTCATGTATTTGTATGGTTTTCAATGTTCTTCTTGGTATTGATTTCTAGTTTTATTCCACTGTGGTCTGAAGATACTTGAAATGATTTCAGTTTTTAAAAATTGTTTTGTGGCCTTACATATGGTCAGTCCTGGAGAATGTCCCATATGCTGATGAGAAGAATGAGTATTTTGCAGTTGTTGGGTAAAACATTCTGTAGATGTCTTTTTAGGTCCATTTGGTCTAAAGTTCAGTTTAAGTCCAATGTTTCTTTGTTGAATTTCTGTCTAAATGATCTGTTTAATTATGAAGGTGGGTGTTGAAGTCCCTCACTGTCATTGCATTGGAGTCTGCTACTCTCTTTAAATCTAGTAATAGTTTATGAATCTGGGTTCTCAAATGTTGGGTGTATATATATTTAGAATTGCCATATCCTCTTGCTGAATTGATTCCTTTAGTATCATATAATGACCTTCTTTGTCTTTTTTTTCCTGTTTTTGACTTGAAGTCTGTTTTACCTGATATAAGTGTAGCTACTCCTGTTCACTTTTGTTTTTTTGTTGGCATAGAATATCTTTTTCCACTCCTTTACTGTCACGCTATACATGTCTTTACAGATAAAGTATGTTTCTTATAGGCAGCATATAGTTAGTTCATATTTTTAAAATCCATTCGTTCCATTTATATCTTTTAAGTGGAGAATTTGATTCATTTACATACAGAGTTAGTATTGATATGTGAAGAATTGTTCCTGTCATATAGTTAATTGCTTTCTGATTGCTTTGCATATTCTTTGTTTCTATATTTTTCTCTTATTGATTGTGCTTGTGATTTAGTGATTTTCTGTGGTGGTATCATTTTAGTCTTTTCTCTTCCTCATTTGTGTGTGTGTGCCTCATCAATGAGATTTCTATTTTTATGTGTTTTCATGATAACTGTCATCCTTTGGCTTCCATGTTTTGGACTCCCTTGAGCATTTCTGGGAAGGCTAGTCTAGTGGTAATAAATTCCCTTAGCATTTGTTTGCCTGGTAAATACTTTATTTCTCCTTCCTTTATGGGGAATAATTTTTCTGGATATTATATTCTTGGGTAACAGTTTTTTTCTTTCAGCACTTTGAATATATCATCTCACTCTCTCCTGGACTCTAAAGTTTTTGCTGAGAAGTCCACTGTCAGTCTGATGAGGGCTCCTTTATGGGTGACTAGACCTATTTTCTTGCTATTTCTAGAATTTTCTCCTTGTAATTGACTTTAGGTAGTTTGACTATAATGTGCTGTGGAGAAGATATTTTTGCACTGTATCTGATAGAGGATCACTGGGGCTCCTGTATATGCCTGTCTAAATCTCTTGCTAGACTTGGGAAATTTTCATCTATTATTTAATTAAATAGATTTTTGAACCGTCTCATTCTCTTTTCACTTTTGGGGATACTGATAATTCATATGGTTAGTCACTTTATAGTGTTCTATATACTATAAAGATTTTGTCATTATTTTTATTCTTTTTTCTTTATTTTTGTCACGGTTATTTTAAAAGATCTGTCTTCAAGTTCTCAGATTCTTGCCTCTGCTCAGTCTAGTCTACTGTTGAAATTTTGAGTGTATATTGTATTTTACCCAAGGAGTTCATGATTCCATAATTTTTATTTGATTCTTTTTTGTGATATCTATTTCTTTGATAAATTTCTCATTCATATCCTGAATAATTTTTCTGTTTTTTTCTATATATTTTTTGGAATTCTCTTGTATCTCATTGAGCTTCTTCAGTATCACCATTTTAAATTCTTTTACTGGGATTTCACTAATTTCTTTTAGATTGGGATTGGTTGCTGAGGAATTAGCGTCCCTTTGGAGGTGTCATATTTTCTTGCTTTTTTTTTTTTTTGATTCCTGTGTTCTTATTTGGTATATGTGCATTTGGTGTAATAGTCACTGCTTCCAATTTTTTTTTTTTTTTTGAGTTGGAGTCTCACTCTGTCGCCCAGACTGGAGTGCAGTGGCTGCTCCCGGCCACCGCAGCCTCGACCTGTTGGGCTCTGGCGATCCTTCCGCCTCAGCCTTCTAAGTAGCTGGAACTACAGGTGCGCGCTGCCACGCCCACCTAATTTTTGATTTATTGTAGAGATGAGGTCTTGCCAAGTTGCCCAGGCGGGTCTCGAACCCTTGGGCTCAGGCAATCCACTCACCTCAGCCTCCCAAAGTGCGGGATTACAGACTGAGCCACCGAGCCCGGCTTCCAATTTTTTGAATTTGCTTTTGTAGGGAAGTATTTTTTCCTGAAGATGTAGCAATGGTGTTGGCTAGGTATGGCACTTTGACTTTGATTCTGGGTGCATACCCAAATAAAGATTTATTTGGCTGTGTCAGCTGTAGCTGTGATTTCCTCAGTGGTTTAGGGTGCAGTTATTAGTGGAAGCTATCGTGATGTTTTGCTGGAGTTAAGGATGCCAGGGGGACCAGTCTTCTGAACTCCATGGTGGCAGTGGTGGGCTGGGCATATCTGTTCTCAGGCCCCAGGGTGGTGTATGCCAGCACCTGTGTTAGCTGTTACCAGCGGTCCAATTCTTGGGCCTCCAGGTGGCTTGTTCAGATGCCAATAGTGTTGGCAGTAGGCTCGGTAAGTGAGTGGGCTCTCACATCCCTGGGCAGCCAGCATGATATGGGCAATGGCATAGCAGTGGTGGGCCAACCCTCTTGGCACTGAGCAGTGTGTGCTGGTGTTGGTGGTGGCTGTGGTATGGGAACACTACAGACAGCTCCGGACACACAGCTTTTAGGCTTACCCACTCTTGGCAGTAGTGGTGTCACAGTGCCATGTAGTGGCAAGGAGGAAGGATCCTGACCTTCCTGTGCAAGTCTGGGCACAGAGACCATACTGCCTGAGGGTCTCAGTTGCCCTCACAGCCTCACACAGCCCTCTCTGGTCTCCTGTCCCGTCCTCTAGTGGTATCATTAGTGGTTGTGCTTGTAGTGGTGTGCAGAGGGGTGGAAAGGGTCCTGCTTGCTATGTGTGAGCCCAGTGGTAGGAAGCGGGCTCATTCTTTGCTTTGTAATATAATTTTAAAACAGAAAGTGTGATGCCTCCAACTTTGTTTTTCTTTCTAGAATTGTTTTGACTATTTGGGATCTTTTATATTTTCATACACATTTCAAAATTCTTTTATCGATTTCTGTGAAGAATGCCATTGTGATTTTGATGGGGATTGCATAAAGCTTTTTAAACCAGTAGATGAGACTATACACCAAAGATTCTTCCAGCACTCAAGTTTGTGGATTCTCTGACCGCAGCAGGCCTTAAAGGATTACAGCAAGAGCTAGACATGACTTCATCGTGTGCTACACCGGGGCACTCCTCATGTCCCAATTTTGCTAGTGTGAATTAAGAGACCTTACATGCATGCAGGTGGACATCAGTGCAGACAGGGCCAGGGGATGCCGCTGACCCAGGCTGGGGTTTGTACTTGCACCTGGTAGTCATTAGTTCGTTCGCTCAGAGGGCTCTGTGCTCCCTGGGAAGCATCCGCCTGCTGCTGGAAAGAACTTGGCTTTGCTTTCAGCATAATAATTTGGACATCATAACGTTTAGGGTTACTGGTGCTGCTTTAGTCCCACCTGAAGGAATAAAAGGGGAGCAATGCCATCTGAAATCAAGATTCTAATCATCTCTGGTGGGTGTTTGATGTTGGTTAGAGCCTGGCTGTTGGCCCAGCCAGAGTCCCCGGGGCAGGACACAAGACTCAAAGGAGCTGTTCTTCACTTGAGCTCATGGCCAGATTAGGAGAAACAGCTCCCTCCATAGAGTGGGTGGTGCCATCCACTCATTACTCCCAGACTGCCTGTGGCTCAACTCATCCCTCCTGCCCAGTCCAGGTGACCTTGTTCCTGCAATCCCCTCTGTCTCGCACACTTGGACTTCCTTACTCAGTGGGCATGGTGAGCTCTCCCCAGATGTCCTCTTCCTCCTTCGGGATTCTCTGCCACTTGAGGTGTGTTCTCCCACCATTGGTCTCTGGACTGACTAGGGGGCAAAGGCCTGTTGGCTAATGCTTCCTGGTGTGGACCCAGAGTTGTGGGCATTTCTAACTCTGCTTACCTACCCCCTCTGCCCTGACCCCACATCTTGGCCTGCCTTGACCCAGCTTCCACTGGCCATAAAGCCACAAGGTCTCGGAGCATCCCACCCTGACTTATACTCACTGAGTTGGAGATGAAGCCATTTGAGAGCTAGTACTCCCAAAGCGTCTATCGCAGTGGTTCCCCACATCCACAGCTCTGAGCCTGCTTCTTTTCCGTTAAAAAAAAAACAACAAACACAAAACCAACAACCCTTCAACACCTCCTCATTTTCTAAGGAATGAAATACACACATCTCAGTGTGGAATTTGAGACCCCTGGCAATCTGGTCCCAATCTTTGCCAGCCTCTCCCCCGCACTCTGTTAACATGTGGCCTCTGCTTACACCACTTTGCTAGGAGACCACTCGCAGGTTCCTAAATGTGCCTGGAACCGCCTGCTCCATGCCAGTGTTCCCACAGCTCCCCCATCTGGATGGTCACCCCCCAGCCTGCCAAGCTGTATGTGCTGGATGCGGTGCCCTCCCCAGCTCATCTCCGAGCCACTCTCCAAGAAGCTCCATGGCCAGAGGGTCTGTCCCACCCCTGCCCCAGCCTGCTCTCATTTGGTGATGGACTCATCTTAGTCCCCTTCCCTGTGTGTGGTCTGTATCCCTGCAGGCAGGGATTGTACCTGTGGGATCCCCCATAGTGTCTTGTACAAGAAAGGAGAACTCAGGATTTACTGATGGAGTGGAAATGGAAGGGATGAATAGTGGCCCCTGTTGGACAACAGCTCTGGCCTGAAGTGGAGAAAGTAAGAGGCCAAGTGCAGAATGAAGTTTCAGGGGGAGCCCCAGGGGTTTTTCTGGGCCTCCTAGGCTGCGGTTGCCTGGGACCCCAGGGGATGGATTGTTGGCATGAAAGCAGTAGTTCCCAAACTTATTATCACCAAAGAAACTTTCATCATTAAATGTTTTCCCCTCAAGACATAGGTTTGGAAATTTTTTTTCTGCTCAACAAATTGCATTTATTCGCTAATTTATTTTCTTATCATTATCTTTCAGAGACACACGTAGCTGCCACTGAGAACTTCAGATCAAGAGAGACAACTGGAGAGATACTGCAATGCACCAACAGCCAGAGCAGAGGAAATATACAAGAGGGGACTCAAAAAACCCCCAGAATTATCTTTTGAAGGGCAGGCCCTTACAATACAGGCTTCCTCTGCTAGGTCGATGTACTAGGAACCCATCGGCATCAGCATACCAGCTAGTGTTGTTCTGAGAGGCTGCATTGTGAAAGAAATGTGCTGGGTTGTGGTAATCAGGTGACTGGTCCTTCCACCATGACAATGCACCTGCCCATACCCTTCTGAGTGTTCAACAGGTTTTGAAACTGGCAAAATGGCAGGACACCAGTGCCCCACCCTTCCTATTCACCCAATCTTGCCCCAAGCTACTTTTTTGTTTGTTTCCATGGATGGAAAAACGTCCTCAAAGGGAAACGTTTTGCTGATGTGGAAGAGAAAAAAAAATAGAAGCACGAAAAGGCATCAAAATGTACAAGTTCAAAAACTGTTTTGAGCAGCGGAAAAAGTGTCTTGATAGGTGTATTGCATCAAATGGAGAGTACTTTGAAGGTGACTGAAGTTTAAACATGTAAGAATAAATATACATTTTTTTTTCCTTTTTTGAGTTGGAGTCTCACTTTGTTGCCCAGACTGGAGTGCAGTGGCATGATCACCACCACTGCAGCCTCCACCTGCTGGGCTCAGGCAATCCTTCCACCTCAGTCTTCCTTTTTTGTTTGAGTAGGAGTCTCACTCTGTCACCCAGGCTGGAGTGCAGTGGCATGCTCACGGTCACTGCAGTCTCGACTTGCTGGGCTCAGTTGATTCTTCTGCCTCAGCTTTCCAAGTAGCTGGGACTACAGGTGCATGCCACCATGTCCAGCTTATTTTTTAATTTATTGTAAAGATGAGGTCTCGCCATATTGCCCAGGCTGTTCCTGAATTTTTGGGCTCAGGCAGTCTTCTTGCCTTGGCCTCCTAAAGTGCTGAGATTACAGGTGTGAGCCATTATGCCCGGCCTACACTTTGTAATAAATAAATTCCATTTTTGGGGTTCCTCCTCATATATTTTGAGTTTCCCTGCATGACCTTATAATAGACTGCCATAGGATGTCTTCATAGTTTTAGAAATAATGAAATGAAGGATTCCATTATTGCTCTTCTGAAAGTTTAATTGGAAATCTCTGAGATAAAATTCCCTATTTTCTGCTAAAAGGAAATCCCCTGGTTGGAGTAAGGATTTAACACTGGTTATTTGTTATACCTTAGCGAGTGGGGTAATTAGGGTTTAAGAGAATAGGATTTATTAAGCTTTCAAGAGAGGGGACTAAGAGGGGACACTGAGGCACCCAGGAAGACAAGTATTTGAAGGTGGTTTCATTTCATCCCTAACTGGCCTCGACAAGATCCACACACTCCAAATACTGGTTTGAGAGAATTCTGAAGTCAGAGAGTGGCAGATCATGCTGGCCACACCCCCTGGCACCCCGGCCTGCCACAGCAACCCAGTTTTACTCATGAGTAGGGTATCCTGCTCCAGCGGCAGGGGAAGAGCACAGTTCCACACCACCTCCCTTTATCCTCTAGTGATTGTTTTTGCGGTGAACGTGTAAGCCATTTCTGGCCAATGGGTATCTGGAAGCTTACTTCCACTCCTCCCTGGTAAGAAAGGAGAAACTTCCTTCTTCCCTCCAGCATGCCATTGCATGTGGTTGTGTGAAGGTGTAACGTTTGGTGTGTGACAGTCATCTTGTGACCCCAAAGAAAAACCACAGAAAAGCCTTGGCCTCGCAGAGGGGGTAAACTAGCCCACCCAGCAGCCACTGACCTCTAGACTTCTTGTTCTAACAGAGAGATTATAAATCCTATTACTGAAGTGGCTGTGGTCAGGCTTTTTTGTTCCTTGAACCAACGGCATCCTGATGCATCCAAGGTGTCACCATGAGTATAGGCAGAGGAGCGTGACAGGGTGGGAGACAGCCCTCTCCTGGTCTGCTTACTCACAGCTTGATCACTGTGAAGTCAACCCAGGGTGGGCAGAGCTGGGCCCTCCTGAGCGCACCCAGCAGCAATCCATTCACCTAGCCCTACTCCCCAGTGTGTCCCTGTCAGATCCCTGGAACAGGGCATAAATGGTCTTTTCCGTGATAGTCTTGCACAGGCCATCATTGATCCAAGCCTTTTCAAAATGACTTTCGTTCTTGTCTAGTATTTTCTCTTTTCACATTTACAAAGTCTACGCTTTCGTCAGGTTAGTTCAGACTGCTCTTCTACCACCCCTAGACCTCCATGGTGTTTTATCCTCTCACTACAGAACTCACCAAACCACATGGATAGCTCATTATGGGTGGTAATGACAGCTACATTTCCATTTGGTCATATCTGTAGGGGACTCCATTCCCATACACACTCGTGGAGTCCTGCTGCAGCACCTGTGACATACAGCCTGAGGGCTTGGCTGGGAGCCCCAGGGAATTAAAACTCCAGGGAGCACTCTCCATCTCTATCAACGTCTATGGTGTATACACACCCCAGCTTCCTTGTCCCATAGGATCTGCGGCACATCCTACGCAGGTTCTCAAAGACTCTAGGCTCATGGTAACTTGCCTGTGAACACACCCTGCCCTGGTTTCCATTCCTTCCTTGTCTCACTGGTCCACCCACATACTGATGCCTCTTGGGATTACCTCCCAAATAAACCACGTGCATCAATACCCTTGTCTCAAGGTCTGCTTCTCGAAGAATCCAACCCAAGACAATCTTATTCCCATTGCCCATAGGATCTAGACACAAATCCTTTGCATGCCATGTCTCACATTAGACCCAGGCTTCACTTCCAGCTCAGGCCTGGTTTGGGTCTTCTTGCAAGGCAAATTAGCTGAAACTCTTTTGCCCTGTCCTTTTCTCTGCTCACTGGCCTGGTAATTGGGACTGACTCCCCATTTGCCCCAGGTTCATCTACCACCATCTTCCTCCCCCTCCCCAACATGCAGTCTTCTTCTTTTGCTCCTTGCTGTGAGCTGCTCTGTCTTCCTGGAGTAACTTCGTCTTGCTGCCACTCCTCCACTGGGCCAGCACATCCCACAATTCCCATCACGGCCGGTAGCTCTTCTGGAAAGCTGTCCACAGCTGCCCCAGTCAAAGCTGGAATTGCCTGTTTGTCCTCCTACAATGCATGACACCTGCTTTCATGAGAGGCCTCACCACACAGCTAGATACAGAGACATATTCATCTTCTGTACCTGGTCTATGAATGAGAAATAACCGACAGCTTCTGAGGGCCAGGGCCCAGATCCCTGATTCTATGTACTCTCTGAAGGCTCAACCAGAGCAGATGGGACACCAGAAAATTCCCATCGGTAACTCAGCATCCCTTTGACAAAGAGGAGATGGGCGACGGGTGAGGCTGGTTTCAAGGGGAGGCCCTCGAGGATGAGGACCAGCACAATCAGGTGGGTGAGGGTGCGGGAAAGAAGAAACAGAAAAATGTGCAAGTCATAAAGCAGCAGGGAGCCCTGCAAGCCATTAGATAATTAATCAAAGTGAAGAATCAGAAGGTCAGCTTTGGCTGCTATTGGGGAAGGCTGCAGCTGCTTTTGCAGTTTGATTGAATAAAGTATCTTTTATTAACTTCACATTTTGTCTCTCATTTCCTCCCTTGTACTTTCCCATTCTGGGACCTCGTGTTGCTTGACTCCCAGATGCGGTGATAGGCGGTGGCAGGCGGCCACCCTCCCTACTCCCCTTCCCAACCCCTCCTCTCCCCTCCAGCCTTTTCTCAGTTCTCTTCCACTCTGGCTCTGGTTCAGCATTCTCTGTGCTCTGAATCTACTTCCTCCTAGCTCTCATCCTTTTGGACTACAGGAAGGCAACCCCTGGAGCGTGACTATTCTCCTACCCGGCATGCTCTGGAACCCTCCAGTCCCTGATTTCCGACCCAGACCCTGAGGGTGGGCTAGAGTCTGAGTGGGTGGAGCTGGGCATGACAGGTGTGGTCAGGCCAGGAGGCTGGTTCTTCAGTCTGCACTGAACATTGTCAGACTTATCTTTGCTTTACAGGGGACTCAGTTTCTTCACTGGGAGCCTGGGTTGACAAAAACCCATTGTATAGAGAGTAAAGAAATTAAGGCTTGAGCATTTCCTGAGTGTCAGGCATGTTTGCATGCATTTTGGGGTTCCTTCTCACCATAATGCTGTGAGGTAGGCACTAATTGAAGAGGGAAAGAGTGTAGACTCAAAGAGGTTACATTTGCAGAACTATCAGGAGGGGCAAGACAGGGGCTCCCACCCAGGCTTCCTGTTTCCAAAAACCTGCCAATGAATATAACTCAGAAATAAAGTGATGTGCCCTCAGCCCCACCCCACTGCTGCTGCAGGGCAGAAACAGTATCTTTTCCTCAGCCATTGCAAGGTTCTTGGCTGAGACCCTTATAACAAAAGACAGAGTAATAAGAGAAAAGCATACACATTTATTTGATTTAAATTTTACATGACGCAGGAGCCTTCAGAAATAAAGACCCCGAGAAACAGGGAATTCTGTGTGTTTCTATGCACAGTCGTGCAATCATGTGACTGGGGGACAAAGGGTGTGCTCTAATGGTGAGAAACTGGGGGGAACGTCGTAAGGCCCTCCTGTCAGATTCTTCTCTGTGTCTCTCCATGCCTCTACCCTAGTTGCAGGATGGGATGAGGGTCTTATGATCTACTTTGGGGGTAAGGCAAGGAATTCTTTTAGTCTTCATTCAGGAGAGAATGGTAGGAGAAGGTCAGAGAGACTTTCCTGCTTCTGCTGTTTTCAAAATCCTTCAGCTCAAAATACTCAGTATGCTGAGGTGTTGTATGTATGGTAGCGTGTTCTGAGTCTCATCACAATCTTAGTCCATCTGGATTTTCCCTCTGACCTTCCCAGCTTTCTATCTCTGCCTCCCTAGTTACTTTTCCAGTATACAAACCCGATGCTAATGTTTTCCTGAATGAAATCCCCTAAAGCCTCCTTTTTGTCCAAAAGATAAAGTCCAAACAAGAGCCTTGTGGTCTGGTTCCCCTTTTCCTCTCTGGGAATGTCTCCCTGATCAGTTCACAATTTCCTGAACAGGACTCCTTCCTCCACAGCTTCGTGATGATGCAGATATTCCGGATCAGGATGGGGAGGGGGGTTCACCCTATGCCTCTCTCTTCTGCCTGTGGACTCTCTGTCCTCTTGCAAAGCTGACTTCCAACGTCAGTTCCTGTGGAAGCCGTCCTCACCTCTTCTGGCAAATTTATCTCTAGTTCTCCAGAACCCATCGCAAGGTTCATGGCTGAGACCCCCCATAACAAAAGACAGATTAATGAGAGAAAAGCCATTTTAGAGAATGCCCAGGGCCAAGCGTAGTGGCTTGTGCCTGTAATCCCAGCACTTCGGGAGACTGAGGTGAGAGAATTTCCGAAGCCCAGTTGTTTGAGACCAGCCTAGGCAACATAGTGAGACCTCATCTCTACAAAAAATGAAAATATTAACCAGCATGGTGGCCTACACCTACCCAGCTACTCAGGAGGGCGAGTCAAAAGGATCCTCTGAGCCCAGGAGGTCGAGGGGTGAAGTGAGCTTTGATCGTGCCACTGCTCTCCAGCCTGGGTGATGAAGTGAGACCCTGACTGAAAAAGAAAAAAAGTGCCCAATATAGAAAAAGGTCTATGTTGTCCATTCTACACTGATTGCCCACTAGACTCAGCTCTGTGGACGTGGCACCACTTCTCTCTCATTCAGCCGTCCATGAGAACAGCTCCAAGGGGCATGCTCTCTACCTTGGACCTTGCACATGATGGAAAATGTGGCCACCTCTTTTGGGAGAGATGTAGGAGTTGTTGCAGGCTGGGTTCCCTGAGAAGCAGACTCTGACAGGAGTCGATGTGCAGGATGTTTAATAAGGAGGGTTGGGGAAATGGAGAAAGGAGCAGGGAGCAGGCACAGGCAGAGAGAGAAACCAAGCTGCAGGGAAGGCCCAGCGGCAGCCCTTGGGTGCTAGAGTGGCCCATTCACAGGGGAACCGAGGCAGCTCTTCCCAGTCCCCCAGTATTGCTTAGTCACTGGATGCGGCTGCCTGGGACAGGACATGGCCTTGAGCGAGACGGCCCTCTGCAGCTGAGGCAATGGCTGAGAACCCGACAGCTAGAGAGGCCTGTCTGCTGTGATCACTGTCCACTACTGTGAAAGAAAGTCCTTCCTTGAAGGAGGATCTGGGTGGTGCTTGGCAGTGTCCACCACAGAAGGGGTCGCAACACCCTAGAAGCATGGCCACTCTCTCCTTATCTCATCTGTATTTTATACATGCTCACGTTAAAGCGTTTCTGGTGTAGGGTTATGGTGATAAGGCATGCCATCACTAGGACAGAGGCCATGATGACACACTGATGTGACTCTCTCTAGCATCAGGCACAGAAGGGGGTCAACAGACACAGGCACACGCATCGTCGGCCCAGGTGCCCACAGCCCTGCCATGAGTGCTGGGCACCTACCCTCATGAAGGCCCTGAGCCGCCCCCTCTTACCCAGAGACCCCCAGCTCCTTCTTAGGGGCCTACCCAGTGTAGAGCTGGTCACGCTCCACCATGCCTTCTGGCACCCACATTTAGCCTGCCTCTGTTTTGCCCCCCAACTCTGCAATTTCAATCTTATTTTCCTTTTTGGGGCCTTTTGCTGGGTCTTGAATCCCAGGGAACCCTTTCTGGATTCTGGGAGTGACTTGGGGAAGGAGAAATGGGGGTTGCCTGTGGGCATCCATGCCAGGCCACAGGGCCTGGGGGATGGTGATGGAGTGGGAGACTCGGCCTCTGATGGACACCGCAACAGAAGGGAAGCAAAGGGACCCTTCACAGTGTCTCTGTTTGTGCTAGGGACAGCTGGGCTGGCTGCTGTGGGGAGTGCATGTGGTCCTGAAAAGGAGTGAGAGGCATGGTAATGCCTGGGTGTCTTTGGGCCCTTCCTGCTTGCCCTCCTCAGGAACTTGGCACCGGGGAATTCTTGGGGCCCTCCTACCCCTTTGGAGAGATTCAACTCAAACTGCCTCCACACTGACTTCTGTTTATTCCTCATGAGATCTAGGAGGGATGTGAGGTCTCTGAGCACCTACTGGGTGTCAAGCATAGAGCTGGGTGCCTTGGGGTTGTACACTGTAATCCTCACAATCTTTGTAGCAGCTTGGTTTCTCAGAAGTAGATGCTGGCCGGGCTTGGTGACACAATTTGTAATCCCAGCACTTTGGGGCACCGAGGCAAGTGGATTGCCTGAGCCTGAGGGTTCGAGACCTGCCTGGACAACTTGGCAAGACCTCATCGCTACAATAAATCAAAAATTAGCCGGATGTGGTAGCGCACGAAGGTAGTACTGGCTATTTGGAAGGCTGAGGCAGAAGAAGAATCACCGCAGCCCAGCAGGTCAAGGCTACAGTGGCTGGGAGCATGCCACTGCACTCCAGTCTGGGTGAAAAAAAAAAGTAGATGCTGAGATGGATTCTGGGGCACAAGGGCTAGGGGAGGAAGCAGGATGGGCAGAGGAGACTTGAACTGTGACATAAGCCCTACAAAGACTTGGTCAACTCCATGGGGAGTGTAGAACAAGAACTGCCCATCAGCGTGTCCATTATGGGCCGGGCCTAAATACTTCGACCTGGCTCCATAACTGGGAAGGGTGTGGCCTTGGGGGAGAGACGGCTTTCTGCCCCTCAGCCAGATCCTGAAGGAGTCAACAACTCGGCTGGAGGCTGTCTGCTGACTGTACTCGCAGAACTGGGGATAGTTGTGTGTCCTGGAAGGGGACCTAGGAAGTGCATCTTTATGTCTACCATACATGTGGCAGTCTTCTTATCCTTATTTTACAGGTGAGGCTCATAGAGGGTATGATACTGCCCGAGGCCACATGGCTAGTAAATAGCAGAGCCTAGATTTGAACCCAGGACTGCCTAAAGTCAAACCTGGGCCTTGGGGAGAAGTAAGGAAAATATAATGATGTTTAATATTTGTTTCTAGTGTTGTTTATCAGTGTGTTTCCTATGCAATTGGGGAGAAGTATGTCTCCCTCAAAAGATATTTTGAACTCTTAAATCCCGGGATTTGTCAGTGTGATCGTATTTGGAAATTGGGTCATTGCAGATGTAATTTATTAAGTTAAATGAGGTCGGATTTCTGGCAAGATGGTGATGGAACAGGTCAGACTGTGAGAGTCTCTGCAAAAGCACGTGTCCATAAAGACTCTCTGCATGAGTGGGTGTGTGCTGGTGGGTGAGTGAAAGTTCTTCTGAGGGGAGACTTGGGTACATTCACTTGGGGCTCTCCTCTGGAGGTGACTGCAACCCCTACCATCCTGAAATTGGAGTTCCCAGTGTGCAGGTTTATCTGCTGTTCTCAGGGCTCTCCTGAGATGAGGCAGTGGAAAGCAGATAATCTTCACCACCTGGTGCCTGGCCCACACCAACACTTGTGGCAACAGAGCTGCATGATCCCCAGGATCCATGGAGAGCGCAGGAGAAAGCTGGAAAGGAACCCTACCACTGGTGAGGAAATGCCAACCGGTGCCATTTTCCTCTGTTCTGGGACCAGGCAGAGACCTGCATTGCCCTGCTCAGCTCTACCCAGCCTCCAATCTGGGACCTAGAGTTTATCTCATCAAACTCAGAGAGACAGGGGCCCAGCCCCCATGCTGGAACAGGCACAGACATGTCAGATCTGAGTGGGAGACTTGACAACAGTGGCAGCAAGCCGGCGAGTCCAGATCTGATTCACCCTCCTCCCACAGTAGTCTGTGGGCCCTCTGATCCATGCTGAGAGCAACCCTATCAGCCTGTGCTGAGAGCAGAAGGGAGGGCATGGAGACCAGAGCTAAAAGGAAGTAGAAGTTATAGGAGCAGCCTCAGAGTGAGTTTTGGTTTTTTGTTTGTTTTTTATGTTTTGTTTGTTTTAGTTTTTTCCTCTTCTCTCTGTTTTTGATTACGTTTTCATACTTGCTTTGTTTCTGTTATTTTAACACTGTTTTTTTAGACTTCCTGTTTGTGTATGAGTACTTTTTTAGGGAAAGTACATCAATAGGGAGGTTTTTGTTGGTTTGTATGTTTGTATGATTGTCTGTATTTTTATTTATATCTTTTCTGTCTTTGTGTGTCTTTTCATTTGTTAGTTGGTATACCTGTCTGTTTTCCCTCTTCTTCTTCTCTCTCTCTCACCTTCCTCTCATCTTCCTCCTTCCTTTTCCCATTCTTTTCCTTTTTCTTACCTTATTTTGCTTTCAGGGGACAAACCTATACCCCTACTGCATGGAAAGATTGTAAGGTGGTGGGAAGTGGATTCCAAGGAGTCCATATACCTGTCAGCAGATACTGGGATCTGCAGATAGTTTCTGAATCACAGCAATTAAATCAATTAAATCTCAAAACTGCAAAAAGTATAGCACCCCCCCATTCCAGCTTCAGAATTGAACACAGTCAGAGGAACTACATAAGGAAGAATAAGAGATTGAGCAAACAGAAGTAAAAACTACTCCCCCATCCCTGAAAAACGGAATTAAAGAAGAGATTTTTTAAAAGGGGGAGGAAAATCTACACAAATGAAGAGAAATCAAAGGAAGAATATGGGTCTCACACAGATCCCTGGGAGGTCAACCACTGAGAATACAGTCTCCAAAATGCAAACAATGAAGGGCTCCCAGATTGACTGGTCTCAAACCACAAACCTAGACATCAAGATATAAATAGAGAGAATAAATAGAAATGAGGAGGGATAAGAGGAAAGAATGAAGGAGTTGATAATTGAGATAACAGCAATAAAGAATACAATGAATGAAATAAATAACAAACTGGTAAGCACGGGAAGCAGAATTAATCAAGCAGAAGAAAGAATCTCAGAGCTTGAGGACCAAAATATGGAACTACCCCAAACTGCTAAAAACATAGAAAAGAAGCTTAAAAAGACAGAACACAACCTCCAAGAGATGAGTACTTATTTCAGGAGACCAAACCTAAGATTAACTGGAATTTCTGAGGCAGATAGACAGAGACCACCCTGGAACAAACATTCCATGAAATTATCCAGGAAAACTTCCCTCATCTCATCAGTGACATGACCATTCAAACACAAGAGATTCAGAGAACCCCTGCAAGACAACAAAAGAGAAAGACCAACTCTTAGACACAGTAATTCACCTACACAAAGTAGGTATAAAAGAAAAAATCCCAAAGGCAGCAAGAGAGAAAGATCAGACTACCTACTGGGGAAGACCTTTTAGAATAGCAGCAGACTTATCTATAGAAACACTTCAGGCTAGGAGAGCTTGGAGTCCAATCTTCAAAGTTCTCAAAGATAAACAATTTCAATTAAGAATTATCTACCCTGCTAAGCTAAGCTTCATCAGTGATGGAGAATTAAATCCTTCCCAGACATTCAATCCCTAAGTGTTTACACTGCCTGCAGACCAGGTCTATAAGAAATATTTAAGAAAGTATTAAACACAGAAGAAAGGGAAAAAAAGGACAGCACCCTTCACAAGAATGCAGGAAAAAGATTCAAAACACACACGAATCAGCCCAAAAAGCAAAAGAAAGACAACAAGCAAATAAACAAACAAACAGTAGCAACAACAACAACAAACTCTATAGGAACCTCATGACAGGGATAAACTCCCACATCTCAATAATTAGCCTGAATGTGAATGGACTAAATGCATCACTGAAAAGACACAAAGTGGCAAATTGGATAAAATATCATGAAGCTAAAATATATTGTCTCTAAGAGACTTATCTCACCAGTAAGGACAGTCACAGACTCAAAGTAAGAGGATGGGAAACAAAATTTCAGGCAAACAGAACACAAAAGAAAGCAGGAGTCATGATCTTAATATCAGACAAAAATACCCTTTAAGCTATCAAAAAATTTAAAAGATATGGAAGGTCACTACATAATGATAAAAGGTTCAATCCATTAATAAGAAATATCCATCCTAAACATATATGCACCCAATATAGGAGCACCAACTTTTATAAAGCAGCTTCTAGGTAAACTTAAAAAAGATATCAACTCTAATACTATCATATACCCACATACACCCTAGACAGTCCATCAAGACAAAAAATCAACAAGGAGATCTGGAACTTCAGTGTGACACCTGACCAAATGGACTTAATTGATACCTACAGAACATGCCACCCAACAACCATGGAATATACATTCTGTTCATCGCCAGATGGAACTTATTCTAAGATTGACCACATCCTAGGCCATAGATCAAGCATAAACAAATTCCATAAGACTGAAATACTGCCATGCACCTTCTCAGACCACAGTGGAATAAAAATAAATATCAACACCAACAAAGTTCCCCCCAAACCCACAAAGGCATAGACACTAAATAGCATGATGCTAAACAACTCCTGAGTCAACATGGAAATCAAAACAGATTAAAAGATATCTGGAAACAAATGAAAATGAAGAAACAAACATCTTACCAAAACCTCTGGAATGCCATGAAATCAGTACTAAGAGGGGAATTCATATCTCTACAAACACACATGAAGAAAATGAAAAGATTGCAAGTTAACAGTCTAACAAATCACTTAAGGAAGCTGTAAAAGCAAGACCATAAAAATCCTAACTATAGCAGAAGACTCCAGATCACCAAAATAAAAACCACAATTTGGGACATAGAAGACAAAAATATAATACAAAAAATAAATGAAACAAAAAGATGGTTCTTTGAAAGGATAAACAAGATTGATGGACCCATAACTAGACTGACCAAGAAACAGAGAGAAAAATTCCAAATAAACACAATCAGAAAGGCAAAAGATCAAGTCACAACTGACCCTGAAGAAATACAAAAGATTATCAGAGAATACTATGTACACTTGTATGGAAACAAACTTGAAAACTTAAAGGAAATGGAGGACTTTCTGACATCACACAACCTCCCCAGGTTGAAACAAGAAGAAATTGAGACCCTAAATAGACCAATAAAAATCCAGGAAATTGTCCGTGTCATAAGAAAACTACCTACAAGAAAAGCTCTGGACCAGATGGCTTTCCAGCAGAATTCTACATAACACACAAGGTGGAACTGATACCAATCCTATTGAAAGTATTCCAACCTACTGAGAAAGATGGAACTCTCCCCAAGTCATTTCATGAAGCTAACATCACATTGATATCCAAACCAGGTAAAGATCCAACAAAGAAAGAGAACTACAGGCCAATATCCTTGATGAACATAGATGCTAAAATTCTCAACAAGATCCTAGCAACTGGATCCAACAACGTATCTCAAAAATCATCCACCATGACCAAGTAGACTTCATCCCCAGGATACAGGGTTAGTTCAACATTCGCAAGACCATAAATATAATGAAATACATCAACAGACATAAAAACAAAAACCACATGATTATATCATTAGACATGGGAAAAGTTTTTGATAAAATCCAGCACCCCCTCTTGAATAAAAATCCTTGAACATCTAAGCATAGATGGAACATACCTCAAAATAGTAAGAGCCATCTACGAGAAATCCACAGTCAGCATATTGCTAAATAGATAGAAATTGGAACCATTTTCCCTGGAAACCAGAAGAATACAAGATGTCCACTCTCACCCCTCCTTTTCAACATAGTTTTCGAAGTCCTAGCTAGAGCAATCAGACAAAAGAATGAGATCAGGGGTAACCAAATAGGATAAGAGGAAGTCAAGTTATCTCTCTTTGTAGACGACATGATTCTATACCTCAAAAACCCAAGAGAATCTGTCAAAAACCTCCTTACACTGATAAAGGACTTTGGCAAAGTCTCAGGGTATAAAATAAATGTGCAAAAGACAGTTGCATTTCTATACACCAACAATAAACAGAAACCCAAATAAAAAGCACAATCCCATTCACAATAGCCACACAAAAAGTGTAATACCTTGGCATCTTCCTAACCAGAGACGTGAAAGACCTTTACAATGAAAACCACAGAACAGTGCTCAAAGAAATCAAAGATGACACAAACAAATGGAAAAAGATTCCATGCTCATGGATTGGAAGAATCAACATTGTTAAGATGTTCATCTTACCCAAGGCAATCTACAGATTTAACACAATACCCATTAAATTACCAGCAGCACTCTTCTCAGGCCTGGAAATGACAATTTAGGAATTCATATGGAAACATAAATGACCACGAATAGCCAAAACGATCCTCAGCAAAACAAACAAACAAAAAACAAAGCGGGAGGTTTCACACTCCCAGACTTTAAACTTTATTATAAAGCTACAATAATTAAAACAGTCTAGTATTTGTACAAGAACAGGCATATAAACCATGGAACAGGACAGAGATTCCAGAAGCAAAACCTTAATTTCTCAACCAACTCATCTTCGACAAACCTTCCACCACCAACCACTGGGGAGAGGAGAACCTATTCAGTAAATGGTGCTGGGAAAACTGGCTGACCACATGCAGGAGATTAAAACAAGACCCCTACCTATCGCTATACACAAAAATCAACTCCAAATGGATCATAGAGCTAAACATAAAACCTCAAACTATAAGAACCTTAGAAAACGCAGGAGACACCCTTATGGAAACTGGAACTGGCAACCAATTCCTGATCAAAACCCCAAGTGCACATGCCATAAGAGATAAGATAGACAAGTGGGACCTCATTAAACTGACAAGCTTTTGCAAAGCCAAAGAAACCATCAAGAGAGCAGGGAGACAGCCCACAGACTGGGAAAAAATATTTGCCAACTGTATGTCTGACAATGGCCTAACATCTAGGATCTACAAGGATCTCAAATGTACTGAAAAGAAAAAAACAAACAGCCCCTTTAAAAAGTGGGCAAAAGACATGAATAGACACTTCTCAAAAGAGGACATATGAGCAGCCAAAAGATACATGAAAAAAATACTCAGCCTCACTAGTCACCAAAGAAATGCAAATTAAAGCCACACTGAGATACCACCTAGCTCCAGTCAGGATGGCCATCATCAAGAACTCAAAAAACAACAGATACTGGAGAGGATGAGGGGAAAATGGAACACTTCTACACTATTGATGGGAGTGTAAACTAATGCACCCTCTGTGGAAAACAGTTTGGAGATTCCTAAAAGATCTAAAAATTGACCTTCCATACGACCCTGCAATCCCCCTACTGGGAATATACCCGGAGGAACTCAAATCACTCTATGAAAAAGATATCTGCACACGTATGTTTATTGCAGCACTGTTCACAATAGCAAAAACATGGAACCAACCGTACTGCCCATCGAAAAGAACTGGATAAAAAAAAGTGGTACCTGGGGAGTAGCAGAGGGAAATGAGGTGCATACATGATGGAATATTATGTAGCCATAATGAAGGGCAAAATTATGAACTTCACAGTAACTCGGATGGACTTAGAGTCTATAATACTGAGTGATCTATCACAGAAACAAGGAACTGAATATTACATGTTCTTACTCATAAACGGACGTTGAAAAATTATCATAATACTATATGAAAAGGACTGGCAGTAGTGGGAAACTGCCAGGGGATGGGAGGGCACACCTCATCAACAAGAATACCTGCATAATGAACATTCATATACCTAACCCCGAATAGTACTCTACATCTTTAAAAATAAAAAATTTAAAAAAGAAAAAAAAAGATGAGGTCACGTTGGAGTTGAGTGGATGCTGATCCAATATAGACTAGTGTCGTTGTATAAAGGGAACATTTAGGCACAGGAAAGATGAGGCAAAGACACAGACCCAGGGGAGAAGGCCACTGAAGACAGAGGTGGAGATGGGGATGTACGCCAACAAATGCCAAGGATCCCTTGCCCCCATCAGATGCTAAGAAGAGGCAAGGAAGGATTCAGAGGGAATGTGGCCATCCCACACCTTGACCCTGGACTTCTGGCCCCCAGAATGGTGAGACAAACTACATTTCTGTTGTTTTCAGCCACTGTTTGCTGTGCCTTGTTAGGGCAGCCCAAGGAAACTAATATATTCACCATCTAATATCACTCTTTTCTAAGGATGTTTTAACTCCCAAAGTAGGAATGGCAATCTCAGGACATTCTTCGAGTTGAAAGCCTTTTGTTCCATGAAAATATCTACCCTGGGTGCCTATTTCTCTCCTCTCACCTTGGACCAGTGAACAACATCCCAGACCAGCCCCTCTTCCTGGATTGGTGCTCTGGGTCACTGTTATGGCAGAAGGAAGACATCAGTTATCCTGGTCCCAGTGGGTCCTCACCCTCTCTGAGTCTTCGTGTTCTTGGAGGTTGGACTATGATGTATCTTTGCTCCCTCCTTCCTCCGAGGCAGGCAGATCTGTACTTGGGGAAGACTGTGAGGGCTCAGGTGTCCGTGAAATGTGCCTTAGTTATTTCTTGTCCCAAAAAGTGCTCATCTGGAGTTATGGGATGTCCCCAGACCTGAAGTGCTTGTATCCGGAAGACACTCAGTGAAGGTTGTGGAGGCTGAGATGATGACAACTCCAAGCTTCCAAAGCCTAAGGGAGAATTACCACCTTGGAAGAGAATGGAAGAAAAGGTTTGGCGATTGAGTGCTAGAACACGTGCCTGAGAAGGATTCAAACTGGTGGCCCTTGAGTGCGTCTGGGCCTGTAGTGCTGCTGCCTGTGCAGTTTTAAGCTTCTGGAGCCACAGTTCTCAAAGTATCTTCTGTAGAACATGGGTTTAGTGTGATGTTAATGGAAGTTAGGCAGAAAAAATAGATTTTAAACAGATTTCCCTCCTGCAGGACTTTTCAGAGCCTTTAATATACAAAACTGCATGGTCAGGATGCAGCATTTCTAAAATTTAATTGCAATGGGGGTTTTTCCCCCCTTGTATATATGGCACATCTCTGGGGATTGTTTTCTGAAGAATATTCTTTGGCGAGCACTTTTCTAGAAACTCAGATTCTGAGGTTTTTCTATGCAGTAACTGGCATAGTGTCCTGTGCAACTTCATACTAAACCTCTCCTGCTGCTGCTGGTGGTCAGGATGGTGTCAAACTTGTTGGTGACGAAGGTGAAGACGAGCTCCTGGTTGTGGTGGTGACATTGGTGATAAGAACACTGGTAAGGAGTGTGGGTAGTTTAGTTTAACTTAAGCAACCCTCTAGAAAGAAAGAGCTCCCTCCTCAAACAGGCCCTCAGTACAGCCATGACACCATGAGGCTTTACAATGTTAATTGTTACGATGTGGGCCCACAGTAAAGATATCGTGCCTAACATGGTCAAGAAGGTGTCACCTAGGGAGATTGACAGGCCAGAGCTAATAAAGAACATAGCAAGATGAGACACCCACCGAGGGTGTCCACCCTTGCTTCCTGCAGCCTCTGTGGACACAGATGTAATAAAAAGCATATGATTTTCATGACTCTAGGATGGCTAGAATGGTGAGTGGCAGGTAAGGCTGTGAAGACCAGTGAACCCATTCAGAAATGAGGCTGAGACACATGTGATTGCTTCTTCTAAGCGTGTGTGTCTCTTTGAAATGGCCTGTTCTCTGCTCAGCCAGGCTGGAGGAGGCAAGATGATTTACCACCCTCCAGAGGGGCTCAGGGAATTATGAAGGCAGCGGTGAAGTTGCGGGGGAGTGGTTTTGATGTGGCAGCAATGGTAATGACAGTGGCTGTGGGGGGCTGATGGTAAGGATAGTAATGGCAAAGAAGTTATGGCGAAGGTGATGACAATGCCGATGGTGATGAAGGTGGTCACGGGAGTGACAGCACCATGGTGTCAGGAGTGTGTAGGGACTTTATAAATTGAGATACCGGCAATCATGATCGGGGAGTCATGGTGAGCACTGGACACCAGTAAATGCTACAGTGACAGTCTTCATAGGCAGGGCAGACCCCAGGAGGCCAATGCTGGCCAGGTAAGGACAAGACCTTGCCTTTAGAGGCGTTTACTTCTCTCCTGTGTAGAAAGGTAGCCCTTCACTTTCCCTGTAAATCAGCCCCATAAACTTTCCGCTTTGCAATTTACAGGTAGTCAGCCCCATAAACCACTCCTGACTGGAATATGTGACTTGAACAAATAAATCACACTTATTATTTACGTCAGCAGCAATGTCATCATTGCACGGGAGTCAGACCTGGGCTGACCTACCCAGGGGACACGGGCCGCCTACCTCAATATTGTTCAAACCAAGCACACCATGATTCAATGCTGAAGTTTTAGACAGAGGCCCTTATATCAAAGTGACATAAGTTAATAGCCCTCTTCGCCCTCGCTGACTCAGGCCTCACTGGGGGCGGCAGACATACGGCTTCCCTGGGAGACTGGGAATGATTCTCAGAGGCAGGCTCGTGCCCTTTCCCTGTGAGAAGACCACTGCCGGCTCCCCAGCCTATAATTCACCCTAGCCCAGCTACTGACGCGTGGTTACCGTATATACTAGCATGGCCCTGCCCCCTTTTCCCGCCCATGGAGGAAATACAAGCCTGCTATCCTCAGCACAACTCAGCCTGGGCCTTTGCCAAGGTGGCCCCTGGCTCCCTAGAGGTGGTGAGACAGGGATGGCTGCCTTCAGGTAGATTTTTTTTAGCACTTTCTGTACCACATTCTGGCAAAGCCTGCCATTTACTTATCTTAGGCTTGCCACTTTTGTGTCCTGGGTGTTTTTTTTTTGTTATTGTTGTTGTTCTATTGCCCAGGTTGGAGGCAGTGCTGCAATTATAGTTCACTAAATAGCCTCTACCTTCTGGGTTCAAGCAATTCTCCTGCCTTAGCCTCCCGAGTAGCTAGGACTATAGGCGAGTGCCACCATGCTCAGACAACTAAAAAACATTTTTTTTGGTAGAGATGGGATCTCCTTATGTTGCTCAGTCAAGCAATTCTTCTGCCTCCTTGTTCCTTGAGCAGACTACTTTGTCCAGGACTTGTGGAACTTAGTGTGGATAGAGTTTTCACAGTTAACCAGTTTTCTTGGCATGAATCAGAAATCATGGCAGCAGTTTGACTAAAGCCATTTCTCTGTGTTTCTTTATATTATTATACGATGGGGCAAAGAAATACTAGGGTTGCCCTTCAGTTGTTTTTTGGAAATAATTATTAGTTTCCTCCTTTTCTCCCTCCCTCCCTCCTTCCCTTCCTCCCTCTCTCCTTCCTTCCCTCCCTCTCTTCCTTCCTTCCTTATTTTCTAGGAATGAAATAGCATCCCATCAACTGCTGGGAAAAGTCTGAGCTAGTTAGCAGAGTGTTCAAGCAGGCATTGCGTTTAGAGATGCACCGTGTATTTTCCTATGACCTTAAAGGGTATCAGAGCCCTTTGGAATTCCAATTAGTTGGGGCATGGGGAATAAGGCCCTGTTAAGATGTTCTAGAGATGAAAGTATTGAGGGAAGCTTCTGTGTTAGTACATTAAAAGTTCTGGAACATATTAAAATTCCATATAAATATTCCATATTTGGTTTGAAATATAAATGTGTAATATATGGAGAATGTATGTTTTGAGGTCATTTTGGATATAATTTCAGAGGGTAGAGCCCTCTGAATATTGTTGAAACAAATGGAAATGACAGTTTCAATGAATACTGAAACAGCATTCTGAAACAAATGGAAATGACAGTTTCAATGTTGTGGAAGACAGGTGACATAAAATAGCCCGTCATTCTTAATGATTAAATTCCAATTTGGCTTCTGTTTTAAAATATTTCAAAATAGAGTGTACTGGGAGTTGAAGATGCAACAAGATGATTTTTGCAAGCTTCAGTTGTAGGAACATTGCAGTTGACTCCTTAACATCCATTACACGCCAAATGATTAGCAGGCTTGTCAGTCATGCTAATTCCATCCCCTACTCTACTTCTAGACTTCCTTTTCTAGGAAACAATACATGTCCGGAAAATGTAAGTGAGTCTTAGAGAGTTTCTGTTAACCTCAAGGGGAAAGCATCCTGACACAGCTATTTAATAATCAATAAGCATTTGTTATTACTGGCATGATGCTAAGAGAGGATAAGCAACAGAACACATAGTTACACACAGTCCCTACACCTTGGAGTTCTCAAATGTTTGTTGAAGAAATGAGATAGCTATATAGAAAGCACAAAGTGGTGTTACATTGCGATAGAAGATACTTTATGGCAGAGTAGACAACTCTTGCCATAAAGGGCCAGATGGGCTCTGTTTTGTAGCACAAAAGCAGTCACAGACAATAAGTAAATGACTGAGCATGGTTGTGTTTCAATACAACTTTATCTAAAAAAAAGATGGTGGGTCCGGTGGGCATGTGAACCATAGTTTGTTGAACCCTGCTCTAGGAGACATCTTAGGGCTGTTCTGGAGACATCTGGGAGACATCTACAGAAATAAGACATCTGTAGGGATTGGGTCATGAGAAGATTCCTGGAAGAAGCAGGTGCTGCACAGATTGGGCACGAGTCAGCTATACTTCTATATGTGTGCCTTGAAAGACCGTGCCATTTGATGCTCTAATGTGATTGCAGGAAAAAGAAGCCAGAGTGCATATCAGAACCACACTTCAAGTCTCCCCAGAGATAAGACCCGTTCTGCACACCCTCTAACCCCACTTCCGAGTGATCAGCCATGAAAAGATCAAATATCAGTGGGTCATGGGCAGAATGACTCCATACCAGGTTTGTCTCCTACCTGATGGGCCAAAGGTGGGTCCAGGTATATAGAAGTGCACTAGGCAGCCCGAGGGGTAAAGACATAAGACTCTTCAAATTGGGGTATTGAGACCACAGCGTCCGGGTACACATGTGGGTCTCGTATGAGGACTGGATTTTCCAAAAGCCAAAGGTCTCCTGGGTTTTGCCTCCAGTAAGCAATGGCTTGGGGAGCTTGGACCACAGTGGTAGGCTGGGAGAGCTGCTTTCTAAGGGTGACATTGAGGATGGGTAAGATTTGAATAAGAGGCAGGTAAGCACCAGCTGGTGGGAACTATGCTGTTTTAGTCTGTTTGTGCTGGGATAGCAGAATACCATTCAATGGGTAATTTACAAAGAACAGAATTTATTTCTCACAGTCATGGAGATTAGAAAGTCCAAGATCAAGACTTGGCATCTGTTGCAGGCTGCTCTCTGCTTCTAGGATTGCATCTTGCAGTGGGGAGGAACACTGTGTCCTTGTGTGGTAGAAAGGAGGAGAGCAAGAGGACCAATCTCCCTCCGGGGAGACCTTTTATAATGGCATTCATCCGTTCATGAGGGCATAGCCTCATGACCCAAACACTGTTGCCCTGGGGGATTAAGTTTCCAACACATGAATTTTGGGGCACACATTCAGACCATAGCAAATGTTACATGCAGAGCCTTGGAGAGGACCTGCCAAAGTGTGTGAGGGAAAGCCTGATGGATGACACCCTCATGGGCTGTGTCGGGGGCATGTTCTCCCTTGACATCTTGAGATAAGAGCTGAAATTTAATTTGAGGAAGTATCTAGGACAATAATACTCACCAGTATTAACTACAGGCACAGAGTCCGGGAGCTATTAAACAACTCTGAACAACAATGGTGGAGATTACACGGCTTGGATGAGGTGGGTGGGAGCACAAAGCTTCCTTCCTTCTTCCGTTCCTCCCTCCCTCCCTTCCTTCCTTCTTTCCTTCCCTCCATCCCTCCCTCCCTCCCTTCCTTTTTTGTGAGTTGCCTAGGCTAGAGTGCAGTGGCAAGATCATGGTTCACTGCAGCCTTGACTTCCTAGGCTCAGGGGACCCTCCCACCTCAGCCTCCCAAGTAGTTGGAACTACAGGTGCATGCCACCACCCTTGGATAAAAATTTTTTTCATAGAGGCAAGTTCTTGCTATGTTGCCCAGGCTGGTCTTGAACTCCCGGCTAGGCTCAAACAACCCTCCTGACTTGTCCTCCCAAAATGCTGGGATTACAGGTATAAGCCACTGCCTCGGGCCACAAAGTGAACTTATCTCAATATAGAGCAAGAAGGGGGATGAGAACATGGGTTAGCAGTAACCACAGCAGGTGGGCCAGTGAGAGGGCAGAGCGAGGCCCAGGAAGAGAGGGAAGATGGCTGGTCCTTTGGGGCGGAGGTGCCCATTTCGCATTTCAAGGAGCTAGAAGGGCATGGGTCACGTGGAGAGAAAGAGAGCTTCGAGAAGACCAGACCGAGGCTTGCAGGGGAAGGGACATCCTCTCTGAAATGGATTACATCGTACCCCATGGTGAGAACCAGCAAGCCCTCTACCCTTGCCCCTCTAAGGCTACAATTTAGGGACTTAAACATTTCCACCCATGTTTTCTGACTTTGATGTAAAAAGACGATGCGTTCTTCCTGGAAAGAGGAGAAAAATAAACTAGACTGCCGAGTAATACCCTTATGAAAAGAAATACATACTTTCAAAAAGGACTGAAACAAGTCGTGGAAGCTTTGGAAGGGTGTTTTCTTAGTTTTAAAAGCTCAAGGGTTTTGGTGAAATCAGTGTTGTTTTCTCAGGCTCCAGAACAGATTAACATACGGGCAGCTTCAGCTTGGGCTCGGAGAGACAAAGGAAACCACAAAAATAGCTTTCTAATAATCGTCCCCAAACATGTCTGTGGAAAGCTGTTCGGTGCCAACTCCCCTTCGCTAATCAAGGCTCAGGCGAGGCCCCTCCCCCCGCCGTCACCGAATGCTCCTCCTGTTACCGTATTTACTCTCCTCCTGGCTTTCATCTGCTCCAACGGGCCTCTCTCTCCCCCGTTCGGCTACGGCTGGGGTTTAAGGCAAACCTTGCATCTGGTTTCTCTTTGCTTCTTTTTCCTTTTGTCTTTGTTTACTTTCACGAGGAGACAGACGGTTGTTTTATTAACCCCCTGCTTCGTTTTCTTTAGGTTTTCCAGTTATTTTAATCTTCCGATCAACTGTTTCAGGGAGTTTACTCACCTTCCACTCTGCGGGCTGTCTGTAGGCCATCTGCAACCGAGTTTCAACAAGGTGCTTGGGCCTTGTTTCCAGATAGGTCCAGAGGCCTGGTGATTCATCTCAATGGCTTCTTCAGGCTTGATTGTGGCCCTCAGAGCCGTGTGGCTTCCAAGTTCTCATTGTGAAGTTCTCTTATTTCTGTTTCCATGCGGGGATGTTGGGTGTTTATAAACTCTTCAGGAGAGGTTACTTTTGAAATGAGAGAATTGATTCTGAACTTCTTGGGCTGTACGCTAAGATGTGGAATTCCTGTTTGAATGATTGGCGTAGTTCTGAGCAGTGGCGTTGTTTCCAAACTGGTCTGGTCTTTGAGTTGTGTCTCCCCCTCTGCCTGTGCCTCTTTCTAGAACTCAAACCAGAATTGCCTCATCTGGGCAACACCTTTCTCCCACAAATCTTCTCCTTCAGACCTAATAAAGAAGCAACACAAAAGATCAAAACATGGACAAAGTAAAAATTCTCAATGATGTCACAATTCTTTACTAAGTTATTAAAATACAGCAGCTGTGTGACACAGATGAACACTGATGGCTCTTAATCTTTATTATCAACCCTCTACATATTTGCTTCTCAAAGTGCTGTTCCTACAGGCAACATCAACATCCCTGGGAACCGGTTAGAAATGCAGATATGGGACCCATCCGAGACCACTGAACTCAAATTTGCATTTTATTTTATTTTGAGTTGGAATCTCACTCTATCGCCCAGACTGGTGTGCAGTGGCACGATCCCGGCCACCGCAGCCTCAACCTGCTGGGCTCCGGCAATCCTTCCACCTCAGCCTTCCAAGTAGCTGGAACTACAGGCGTGCCCTACCATGCCCAGCTAATTTTTGATTTTATTGTAGAGATGAGGTCTCCCCAAGTTGCCCAGGCGGGTCTCGAACCCTTGGGCTCAGGCAATGCACTCACTTCAGCCTCCCAAAGCACTGGGATTACAGGCTCCAGTGATCTTTTTAAAATGCAAATTTGAGCCAGGCTGGGTGGCTCAGCCTGTAATCCCGCCCCTTTGGGAGACTGAGGTGAGTGGCTTGCCTGAGCCCACGGGTTTGAGACTCGCCTGGGCAACTTGGCAAGATCTCATCTCTACAATACATCAAAAAATTAGCCTGGCCTGGTAGGGCACACCTGTAGTTCCAGCTACTTGGAAGGCTGAGGTGGAAGGATTGCCGGAGCCTAGCAGGTTGAGGCTGCAGTGGCCAGGAGCATGCCACTGCACTTCAGTCTGGGCGACAGAGTAAGACTCCAACTCAAAAAATAAAAAAATAAAAAGATCCCTGGGTGATTAGTGTGCACGTGAAAGTTTGAGAAGCCCAGCTTTGATAACTTTTAAAAACATTAAAGGAAGCATTATACCAAGGGAAAATCAGCCAAGACAAACAATCACGTTGTCCAGCATGGTCAAACTATCTAGGTTTTAACTGCTACTCACAGGTAGGTCATTGAGTTCATACGGGCTCAGTTTTGGGGTGACAAGGATGCCTGCCTTCTCAGCATCTGTCAGGATCGATGTAAGGATATTTTGGGTAGAGGTTGAGTGAAACAGATGGGCTAATGCGCTTTGTAAAGCACCATAAAGTGTTAGCTATTACTGTTTACACACTGCTTCATTCTAATTTGGGGATAGTCAAATGCAAATATTAATCATGAGAAGACACAAGCCTAATGCAAATATTAATCATGAGAGGACACAAGCGTCATGTTGCACAGGAACAGAACACATCATCTGTAAAGGGGAATAACAATAATTCCTATTTTGGGAGACATTTGCCAGTTTTTTTAAACCTTTGTTCAGCAACAGAAGGCCCTTCCTACACTTGGGGAGTTTCTCCCCATATGGGTCTTGGCACTAAGCAATGCTTCATAGAAGGCCTAAAGGAGCCTTGCTTCTCTCTGCTGGGCTGCCAGCTCCTACCTCATCTGCTAGCCTAGGGCATTGGCACATAACCCAGGCTTGACTAAGCTCACCCTTCCACCCAGGACTTTGAATCTGGGACACGTGATGCAGAGACATTTATTTAGCAGCTGCAGTGGTGGCAGCTGTGGCAGTAGCGGTGGTTAAGCTTTGAAATCAGGTCCTGGCTTCCCCTGGCTACTGCTCATTTTCTGAACATTCCCCATAATTCTCTGAGATGCCCATTTTCCTCAGCAGTAAATTGCTGAAGCCACTCAGAGTTGTTGTCTAGCACTTGCTACCAAGAAGCCTGAGTGATGACTCCACCTACCTTACTGGCTTGTCCTGAGGAATAAGGAGGCAATGCATGCCACACCCTGGCATGGTGGATGGCACTTGGAAATGCCCCATTAGTGGCAGCAAAAATAAACCATGTATCCACTTTTGTTTCAACTTATAAAGCCCCATTCTTTGATTACTGTGTGACAAGCTGTATGCTCCTACGAATTCCTGGGCAGCTGGCCATCTTTCCTAAGGCAAGGAGTTCAGCTCCCAGATGTTCTTTTCTGACTTCAGTCAGAGGCCATCCGTGTGATGTGGCTCTCTAAGGACAGCACCAGGATCCATCCCACTCTTCCTTGTCAGCAAGACCAAGAGTGATTGGCTCCCAGACTTCTCCCAGTGCCTCATCCTATTTGCCATCATCCGTTCACTCCAAAGCTGTTCAGGACTGTTTCTTAATTTCCTTCTTAACCTGCTAGGGTTACTGGATTCTCCTCATTACCCCCAAGAAACTGAAAACAAAACAAGCATATTCCACCAAGGCCAAAGTTTTGTGTTTGTGGTCAAAGCTAATAGGAAGGATCCTACCAGGAACCTAGTAAGATAAGGCACGTGATGAATATTATTCCTTAGAAAACTGATGTCCAAATCTGTCACTGGGAACCTTATTCCTCCTGCTTTGTTTCTTTGTTTCCAGGGCTGTATCCTGGTGATTGCCATCTTTGGGGAGTGAACATACCTTGGCTCTATTCTATTAATTCCAAGACATGCCTTCCTCCAGCAAAAAAAGGGAAAAAAGTCACGGAATGACATTTATTTTCAAAATGGAAGCAAATGAAAATTAACCTTGCACTGAAATCTTCTGAGAATTCAGGTTGTCTTTTGAAATGGTGGCATCTTTATAAAAAAGTTATTATTATTCTAAAGATGTGGGGTACAATTCAGTGTTAGCATCTTGACATGGAGAAACTCAGCCTTTGAAACTCAACATCATGTGAAAAAAACAGTTGCTTGGATTCATCACTAGCTTCTTTGTAAACCTGCAGTTTTTTGTAAAGACATTTATTTGCTCTCTGACTTATTTGTCCTCAGTTCAAACTGGATCTTGTGGAAGATGAACACAAAGAGCCTGTGTCCCTTGGAACCTGGCGTTTGCTGCTTTTATTTCCCTTTTCTTTCTTGTTATCCTGTGCCCCACCCTTTCCTTGTAGAATGGAAACATGCTAACACCTCCCACCTTTTGCAGCTTCTTTTTCTTCTCCCTCTCAAGAGGGGAGACAGCTAGGAATCTGATAGGCAGACAGATACGGTGAGTCCTGGTAGTAAACTTCTGGTAAGTCCTTTGCACTGGAGTGAAAACACCCACTTCCAGGTCCATGAACGGCATCCTTCGCTCCCTTTTTTCTGATTGGCCCTCTCCAACCCTCTCCTGATTGGCGACACCAATGGTACCTCTAGCTGATTGGCCACACCAATGGTACCTCTAGCTGATTGGCCACACCAATGATACCTCTAGCTGATTGGCACTAAGTGCTAAACATTCAGCTCACTCCTAGGCCTATATAAACTCCTAGATTCAGCTTCCCACTGCCAGGAGTTTTCCTGTCTTCTTAATAAAACTCCTACTTTCTCACTCCCCTCCAAAGAAAATTTCAGTTTTGAAAACCTGAGCGACCTGTGCCGTAGAGAATCTCTTGTACATCTGCACTGGGAGACCTGCATCTGGAAGTATTATTTGAAATAGGAAAAGTGGGGAAACGCCAATGTCCTTCCATAGAAGAATGCATAAGACCATGAAGTATTATCACTCTCACAATGGAGCATTACACAGCAGTGAAAATGGATGACAATACAATCAACTACAACAACACGAGTAAATCTGAGAGACATGATCCTGGATGAGGAAGAGCAGTTTGCAGAGGACTGCATACAACATGATTATTAGCATTTTTCTTGGCAAATCTCAAAAACTAAAAGAACCCAAGCGAGAACCAAATCATAGGATGCTCTAGGCTAATATGAGGGGGCTTTCCATAGTTCTCATATCCATTGCTCCTTTCCTCCTGGCCACGTGGATCAACTTCTCTTTCCTGGCCACCAAGCGAGGTTGTGCAGCTGTCCTGACCAATGGGTTATGACTACAAGGGGCACATGTCACTCCTGGGCAGAAGCATCTTATTGCTGCTGAGGTGATCTTGGGGACGCCTCATATTTAGGTGGTGAGATTAAAGCAACCTGGACTGTGGAGTTGCCACATGGAGGATTGCTGTCCTTGAGGGTCAGTTGGACTCGAGTGAGAAACAAACCTTTGCTGAGGTGTTAAGCAGTTGGGTTTTTTTATTTTTATTTTTTGAGTCAGGGTCTCACTCTGTCACCCAGGCAGGAGTGCAGTGGCACGGTCATGACTCACCACAGTCTTGACTTCCTGGGCTTAGGAGATCCTCACACCTCAGCTTTCCAAGTAGCTGGAATTATAGGCACACGCCACCACACCTGGATAATTTATTTATTTTTTTTTTGTAAAGATGAGGTCTTGCTATGTTGCCCACACTGATCTCAAACTCCTGGCCTCAAGCAATCCTTCCATTTCAGCTTCCCAAAGTGCTGGTATTACTTGGTCACTGCGCCTGGCCAAGATTTTAGAGTGCTTTGTTTCTGCAATAGCCTGCCCTGACCAATGCAGAAACACTCATAAAAGCTACCAGAAAGTTGAGGAAAAGAATGATAAACCCGCAATTCAGGATGTGGCTACCCCTGGGGGCAGGCAAATGGGTTAGGAGCATGCAGGGAGCTCCTGGGGTGAAGGTAATATTTAATCCTTAAGGTCTTCATTGTAGATTAAAGCTTAGTTTATACCTGTTAGCCCAAGTGCCAAATATTATGTAGTAAAAAGAAAGCTTAAAATGTTTTCAAATAATTTACAAGTTGAACAGCATTAAAGGCAGAATCTATGTGATAGGTACATGGATGATCGCTGTAAAAGTTTTTCAACTTGACCGTATGTTTGATATTTTTCATAGTAAAATATTGGATAAAAAACTCTGAATGGCCAATAATATTAAGAATGGCCACCCCCATTCCCAGTCCACAATTACCCTTCCCCAGCTCTCATATCCGTGGCCCACTTCTGACCTTGGAGTTTTTTGTTTTGTTTTGTTTTCAGATTCAGAATGTTTTGAAAAAGCTTATGTATTATGCGTCTGTCCCAACACAGCAACTATTTTGATTTTTTAAGTTCTTTTCTTTATAAATACAGTTTTCATAGATGCTGTTAAGTTGGACCTGCCTGGGGGGAGGGGTATGTGATCCACTGCTTCACAAAAGATGCAAAGAATTGCACAAAAGTTAGATTGGAAAATTTAGTTTATTTAGAAAGTAAATGAGAGAGAGAGAGAGAGAGAGACAGAGAGAGAGAGAGAGAGAGAGAAGAGTCACTTCCCCATGGTAAGGGAGAGGGCCAAAGCTAGGAAACATAGCAGCCATAGCTCAAAGAACACATGGTCTAGCCAGTGACCTAAGAACACATATTCTGGTCATACTTTACAAAAAAATGGTGACTGCTGTTTGAAGTTGAATGCCGTTTAAACCTTCCTCTTGATGGGGGCAGGTGATTAAGATGACTGGCTGGTGGTCTGTTTCATGTCATCACCAATGGGACAAGTAAGCACAGGTATTGGAGGTGATGGACAGCAGGCAGATGGGTAGGTTAGTCACATGACTGTGCCATGATGGTGGGGCCTGCGCCATGAAAGTCATGAAGGGCTGATTAGGTTTAACTTGTTTACAAAACAAGCTGGGGAGAAGAGGGTTGCAAAGCAATTATCAATAGTTACCTTTGAGAAACTGTTCTGTCCTTGGCTAGTGATTAGAGGGCAAATTAAAGTGAACTGCTAGAAAAACATGACAGATCTAGGCAGTGTTAAAATGGCTGATGGTCTAGCCAGTGTTAAAATGGTTAGATGGACATATCGACTCCATTCATGTCCTTTCAGATGTGGTCACTGCATGTATAGTATTTTATGACTTGCTTCTTTCATTTAACATCTTTATTATCAGCACTTTCCCTTGCTTTTCTGGTGAGTGCATTCATGTTTGGGGAATTCCTTCCATCCTGGAAAAATGAGGAAGTCCCCTTCAAACCTCAGTCATACAGAAGTCGGAGCCACTTTTAACTTGGTGGTTAAACAAAGTTCTAATACACATTGCTTCTTCTGAGGCTTCCTCAGGTCTATTTGCCAACTACTGTTTTTCTTGAGATAAAGGGATGCTCTTTGAGTTTAAGACATACCAGACAAGTAATAGCATTCTTCATGTCACAGTTGCTGCCTGTTATGTGACAGGCGATGCTAGGGAAATCTCTGTCCCTTCCCTCTGAATTTTTCTTCTTGGCCTCCCTCTTATTACTGTATCTCATCACCATCTCAGAATGCAGCTCAGCATCAAAGTCTCTGTGGGTATAAACATACAACTTACTTACAAAATCCATATATGCTTGTAAGTACACATTATTTAAGTTTTCCTGGTTATAAAAATTATTCATGTTGGAATACATAGAAATAAAACTCATTTATTCCATCACCCAGAATCAGACTGCTGCCAATATTTTAGTATTTTAAAGAAATGTATGCTGTTAAAGAGTCTCTTTGCCTGAAGCCAAAGTGTTAAAAACAAGACTGTTTTACTTGCTCAGTTTCTGCCTTGTGCCTGCACATCCAAGGCCCAGATGAATTTAACACCAGTGCAGTATGGCCCATGCTTTTTATCCATGTAGTAGCTGTAACAAGAAGTCTTCCCAGCTGTCATTAAGAGATGATTTAATATGTCATCAACTGTGTGAAAGGCTCCTCCATTCAGAATAGCAAACAGCTGTTCACCATCTCCATGGAACCTCGAGCCAGAGAAAGGAGACCACATGACTGGGGCTCTGGACAACTTCTGGCCCTATGTGGGGAGGGCAGACCCCGAAGGGTTCTTGGGTGGAACCCATGCCCTGTGTTACCTGAACTGTCCCTTTAGCTGAGACTGGGATATTTTGGCTTGAAACTACAGAAAAATTATGCCTCACATATTTTCATTTTTTTTCTCTCTCTCCTCTCCATTGCTCTCCCTTTCTTTCTTTTCTCTCTCTCTCTCTTTCTCACACTGTTTATGTCTCTCTCGCTTTTTCCCCTCCCTCTCTGTTCCTCTTTCTCTCTCACGCACTCTCATTCTCTCTCTGCAGCTTCTCAGGATCACATGTTTGGTAGTTTACAATGGGAGAGTCAAGAGTTATCTAGCTTTTTGTGGGTCTTTAAAAGTATCTCATGTTCTCATCTGAAGGGCTAAAGCGTAGTCTTGCCAAGAGGCAGCGGGGAGATTCTGTTACCTCTGGGGTTCTCTCCACACAGATCCAATATTGCCATTTCTGCTTTCATTTTCCTTTCCTGGAATTCCGTGCTTGCCGGTTCAGCGTCTATGGGCTGCCATCTTGCCCACCAGTCCTCCCATCTCCACCATCTCTCCAGGAGGCAGCTGTCTCTTTCTCTACCAGTCAGAGGAGTAGAAAGAGCCTCTGGCTTGGAGCAGTGTGTATGTCTGTTTAGTCCATGAATCTTTGGGTATATCTGCCATGTGCTCCACTCAGTACTAAGGGTTTTGGGTGGTGGCTGGCAGTGTAAAAATCAGAGAGGGGAACCTTGATTCCACCAAAGCATCCCTCCTGATGTTATAGATGAAAAAGAAAAGGCTAAGAGGGTTTATCATCAGCCCAAAGTCACAGCACAAGAGAACTTTAAGAACAGATGCTCCCCTAAAGGATTTGCAGTCTTAATCCATATTATACATGTCTCAGTAGGTCATTTGGAGCTGAAACATTTTAGAAAACTGTGAGAAAACTTAGATTTAAAATTCATGTAGATGGTGGCCCAAAGCCACTAAAAACCCAAACTAAAATAACTGAGATGAGAAGGAATTCCATGTAAGGGGATATAGCAGGTGCTGTTGATACCCATTCATACCCCTGGTCCTCACTTCAATATGTGCCGAGAGCATTCTACCACTTTGCATCAAAAGCATCTACCACTGAGGGCCTGGAGGCTTTTTCTTAGCCTGCCTGCACAGCAGATTGAGAATTCCCAGTTTGTGTGCTCAGAAGCAGCCCTCAGCCAATTACAGATGGAAATTAGAGGATAAATATCCCAGCTTCCTCTCCCCTAAGGTGAATAATTCTGATGTATATTCTATTCTGTCTCCCAGAATTCCCCTGTGGGATTGAGTCCCCAGTGGTTACCCAGGTGCCCCAGTGGTAACCTGCATATCGACACTCCCTTCATTGGCTTCATTCTCTTCCCTGTCTCACTTCCTCACTCCCCTCCTAGTGTTTATGGGGGTAACCAGGTGAACTCCACATACTTGAATCCTTGTTCCAGGTCAGCCTCTGAAGGACCTCAAATAATGTCATGAGGTCTCATCACCCTTTGACCTAGTTGAGCATTTGCCCAAGACTATGCCTCTACAGGAGAGATGGTGGCTGTCACATGGGACTCAGAGTGAGCACCTACAGAAGATGATTTGGGTGTCTCTGCTAAGCCAAACAAACCAGGCAAGCAGCACACTCTTCTGTGTGTGCACAGATAACATTGACCAGCTGTCCACACAAAGGGGCAAGAATGGGTGAGTAAGAAAATGTTTCCTGAATATCCGCTCCATGCCAGGGTGTGCTAAGTACTTTATCTTCAAGATCTTTTTTTTTTTTTTTGAGTTGGAGTCTCACTTGGTCGCCCAGACTGGAGTGCAGTGGCCACTCCCGGCCACCGCAGCCTTGCCTGCTGGGCTCCGGCGATCCTTCCGCCTCAGCCTTCCGAGAAGCCAGAATTACAGGCATGCGCTACCACACCTGGCGGATTATTTTGATTTATTGTAGAGATGAGGTCTCGCTGCCCAGGCGGGTCTCGACCCCGCGGGCTCAGGCGATCCACTCACCTCAGCCTCCCAAAGGCGCGGGATTACAGGCTGAGCCACCGAGCCCGGCTATCTTCAAGATCTTATTAAATGCTTCCACGAGCCCTGTGAGGTACTCACTGCTAACCCCATTTGACAGATGGGAAAAGTGAGGCTAAACAACTTGCTGAGTCCAGATTTGTGATGGAGCCCAGATTTGAATCCAGTACTGTCTGATACCAACTCTGGCCCTTTTCTGTGCTCTCATGCTGCAGCCTAGAGTTTACAAATATGTGTGTCCACCATGGCTCTAGACTTGGGATGTCATGCTGCTGGCAGTGGCATTCGTAACCACCTCCTCAGTCCATAAATGTGCTGCTTTCCCTCTCCCCGAACAAGTCCCCAGAGCAATGGCCTTGTATGTATTCTTCGTACACATGTGCCCCGGGCTGCCCTTTTGTGACTCATTTTCCTCTTTGCTTCACTTGAACCTCATGAGTCCTGAGTGTGAATATTCCATAGTAGGGAATGAAGTGGGGTGCAAGCGAGAGGCCCCAAGCTCTCCTCGGGGAACCCTGATCATTAGCCAGCATTTGGCTGTCTCCAAACAGGCCTGTGGTGTGTGGTGGGTTAGTGTTGGTTAGCCGGTCAGGAGGTGCGGTCAGTGGAAGGACCGGCAGAGGGCACTGTGCCTCGGCCAACCCAGCTCCCCGTGTGTCTCCCCTGCAGTCACATTGCCTTGTTTTGTGGCAGTGTTGACCTGAGTCTATTTCTCTTCAAGTTCCTTGAGGGTTGAATCTTCTTCCCTTTTTTGCCATCAAAGGTTCTGGAACATTCCATGAGCAACAAGAGACATCTACTCAATATGGCTATGAATGATGACATCTAATGAACAATGTGGCTGTGTTCTAGGACCAAGTTTCAGAGCCTGAGATTTCTTAGGGATAAACTTTAGGTTGCTGTTCAATTTTTTTTCCTATTTTTTATGAAAATGTCCAAATGAACAGAAAAGCAAAATGAATACTTTTTAAATATAATAAATAGCATAATGAATGCCCACATGCCATCATCTAGATTTGACAAATAACATTTGCATACTGATGCAGCTCTCAGAACCCAGACTTCTTATCTGCTCTGAGTGCAATAATGATACCATCTTGTAACACAGGAACATCTTGTCCAGCACTTCACAGAGATTGTTTATACAGGAGTGAAGCCTCTGGACCCAACACTCACTGAAGGCCCCCTTTGTGCCAGGCCATGTGGGAAGCATCCAGCGACAGAGATGAGGAAGCCCTGGTCCCCATCCCTGAGACATTCACCCCCAGTATAGACTGGAAATAAATTTTTAAGTAGATGATTGCATTGTGATGCCAAGTCCAATGTTCCATTTTAGAGTCCCACAAACCCGCGAGACTGAGAGATCTGTAGTCTTTTTGATGGTGAGTATGACTAGATCAAAGTTGGGAAACCTGGCTGGATTTGGTGGCTCACGCCTATAATCCTAGCGCTTTGGGAGGTGGAGGTGGGAGGATTGCTTGAGCCTAAGAGTTTGAGACCAGCCTGGGCAATATAGTGATAGCTTGGCTCTACAAAAGAAGAAGGAAGAAGGAAGAAGGAAGAAGAAGATTAGCCAGGCATGATGACCTGTAGTTCCAGCTACTTGGGAGGCAGCAATGAAAGGATTGCCTGAGCCCAGGAGGCTGAGGCTACGTTGAGCTGTGATTGAGTCACTGCACTCCAGCCTGGGCAACAGAGTGAGATCCCAACTCAAAAACAAAAAAAAAGTTGGGATGTGGCAGGGACTGGGACCCTGAGTTCTAGTTTTTTGTTACTCGGCTGTTTGACCCTTAGGCAAGTCACTGCTTAGGTTCGGATCATAGATTTTTCATCTGTACATTAAATGGTCAAGCTGAAATATTTTAAAGGCCCCATTCAGCTTTGAGTTTCTGGAACTTTTCATAGTGAAGTATTTAACCTGCCTCCCTTTCTTCCTCTGCTTTTTTGCCTGCAACCTCCATTCTGAGCCAGAGCCTGTAGAAATTCCAGCTCTGCCTAGATTCCATGATGGCTTCTAATTCCACCCCCCTCCCCCCGTCACCCCCCAGTAACCTGTGCCAGGGATAATTCTCCCAGTCAGGAATTCCTTTTGTGGAGCTAACCCATGTCTCTATTGCTGCAGTTTCCATTAATTTCCTTTGACCTGTCCTTGGGGGGAAGCTCATGATTACTGATAATTCTAGTTAATCCTTTAACTAGAAAAAGGAAACTAACCATCTAATAGGCAGAAATGAGGGAATGACTTGGCACACCATCTGCAAAATATAAACCTAAAATATTCCAGAGTGTTCTCCCAGAGCCCACAGCCATTAACGCCCTGAGAGCTGGCTACTGCAAGGCCTTGTCTCCTCGTGGTGGGCACACTTTGGAGCCAAGCCAGGAGTGGGCACAGGCTAAGGCGGCCCCTGCTACTTCCTCCCTCTGCGTGTTTGTGGCATAATCATTTTACTTGCTAAGGCAGAACATCTCCAACCGTAAGGGGCTTTCAGACATCTCTCTGAGTAGCTGGCCGCCCCCCATTTCAGAAGATGTCATGGTTTATTAATTCTTTGCAGAAGCAATAAGAACTGGGTATTGGCTTAATTTGGGGCCAATTTACGGTTATGGTGGAAAAATTGGCTCTGTCTCCTTTTATTCAACACAAGAGCCTATGGCTCTTCCTTTAACCCCTTCTGTGCTGAGCTTTCCTCCTACTCACTTCTACTTGTATGACATTGTCAATTATTTAACCTTTCTGTGCCTCGGTTTCTTCAGTATATAATTGGGATAATCACAGTACCTATTTCATAGGATTGCTTTGAGTAAATATCAAGTTTTTGAGTTATTTCAGGGTGTCTTTCTAGTAAAGGCTTCAAATTGACACACTGGAAATTTCACTCTATAAAAATCCAGATTTTCAGCTTCTCGTGGGTAACTGGAAGCTACAGTAATGCCATGTACATAGTCCCATGCAGAGCAACTATCTGGAGCAGGGTAGAGGTGGCTCCCTTTGAAAAGGGCGTCTTGGCTGGGTGTGGTGGTTCATATCTGAAATCCTAGTAACTTAGGGAGGCTGAGGCTGAGAGGATTGTTTGAGGCTAGGAGTTCGAGACAAGCCTGGGCAGCATAGCAAGACCTCATCTCTATAAAAACAAAAACAAAACAAAACAAAATGCCTGTAGTCCCAGCTACTGGGGAGCCTGAGGTGGAAGGATCACCTGAGCCCAGAAGTTGGAGGCTGCGGTGAGCTGTAATCATGCTACTGCCTTCCAACCTGGGTGACAGAATAAGAACATGACTCAAATAAAAAAAAAAAAAAAAAAAAAAAAGAGCATCTTGTATCTGCCCGGGTCTCTGGCCTCTTCCATTCTATACAGGAATGGGGCCTTCTGTCATGTTCTGGCTGGCGCTGAGGCCCAGAGTCTGTGGCCTGGGCTCCTCTATTTCCTTAGGCTGAGCCAGGCTGAGCCACGTAACTAGATTCTCTTCAACCCCACAAACTGCTCAGAAGTATCCTTCTAGCTTTTTCTGTGCCCCTGGGGAATGAAAATCAAACAAACACCTCCTGGGGCAAATTTATCTTTTGTGAATTGAAACTGAAATTGTAATTTGGAGAGAGAAGAAAATAAGAAAAATAATAAATGGTAACATTAGTTCCATTTCCCCCTGATATTGACTATCATTTGAGAGCCAACTAGACAGGTGCTCCTTGTGTATCCTATCAAAGCCAGGTAGGTGTCATGGTCCCTGTTTTACAGATGAGAAAAGTGAGGCTCAGAGAGGCTGAGTAACTTGTACAAGGTTACATAATTAGGAAGTGGCAAAGGCAGGATAACTCAACCCTTGATTGTGGAACTGGATTGGGTGACAGTTCTTGTGGGGGCGGGCCAGGGTAGAGACCGCATTGATGGACTCCTGAGGCATCGAGCATTCCTGTGGACTCCCTGGAAGTGGAGCCAGCAGCAAAGGAGCTTCTTGCCCTGGAGAGAGAATGAGGGAAATTTTGAGGGTAGAGTTTGGGAGTCTGACAACCTGTGGAGCAGTGGTTTGCTCCCCAGGGCACATTTGCCAGTGCCCATAGACAGTTTCGATTGTTACAACTGGGGGTGGGGGGAAGGACACAGAGATGCTACCGGCGTCTGGTGGGCAGAGGCCAGGGACGCTGCTAAACTTCCTGCAGTACACAGGACAGCCCCGCAGCTAAGAGTGCAAAATGTCAGTCATTCCAAGGCTAACAGCCTTGACCCTAAAGCCTCTTTCCATTTTAAGAGTCTGATTCTAAGATGGCTTTGAGGGTCACCAGAAGACTCTGTTCTGTAATTATCTGGTCACTACCTGAGTCTTCCTTTCGTTAAGTCACTAAGGCTCCCACAGAAATGTGGAGTTTTCTGGAGGAGAATTTATGGACACAAAGTTTGGCATATCACTTAAGAATGTCAGACCGGGAAGGACCTTGTATATCACTGAAGCAAATCCCTGGGTTGTACTGATGAGGAAACAGGCTCAGAGGAGAGATTGCCTTGCTAAGATTACACAGTTGGCTCATCTGACCAGTCTGATACCTTATTCTGGAGAGACTGAAAGTAGATAGTTGGATTCAATGCAGGCGAAGGGTGGACATCATTTCTGTCCGAGTCCAGGGTCCAGCATCCCCGCCATTGGCCTTCAGCTTCTCCATCTTTAATAGGAAGTGGAGGAGTCATAGGCCCAGAGAATTTCTAGGTTTGCTCAAACATTCTGACAGTCTAGTGTAGAGGTTCTCAGTACTGACCAGTGTTATACCCCCTAGGGGGCTTGTTAAAACACAGGTGGCTGGGCCCACCCACTGAGTTCCCAATCTAATGGGTGTGGGGTGGGACCTGAGAATGTGCATTTCTAACATGTTCCTAGGTGTTGCTGAGTCTGCTGGTCTGGGGGCCACACTTGCAGAACCCTTGGCCTAGGAGGTAGGAATGGGTAAATTGGAAAGATACCCATCAATGGGAAGGAGATGAAACATTGCCTCAGATTGGGCGGCTGCAGATCAGGCAGGGGAAGCCAGAAGATCACAACTCTTAACCACATTTTGGCCTAGGGTGGGTCTATGCCCCTGAACTTGGTACAGTGAGGTCCTAACTCCTATTCCTGGGAAGGCCACTCTGCCTCATGGGTAAGTCACCATATATATATATATATATATATATATATATATTCCAAACTTGGTCACATCTGAGTGTGTACAAAAGCAGTACTAATAATTATATGGGGACAAAATGCACATACTGGGTCTATCCTTGGCAAATGGAACCATGGGAAGTCAACGGGGCAACTGGGCCTTCAGGAAACAGCTGGACCCACATGTAGTCTTAAATCTCTCTCATATACATGTTGATGTGGCCAAGTTGTTTCCACTGGGATCGGGGAGCAGGGGAGTGGGAGGGACGCTGGTTGCCCCAAAGGTTTTCAGGGCAGCCTCTAAAATCTTCAGTGTGGAAGCCACCAGAGCCTCAAACCACATCACCATGCAGTCCAGTGGTGGCTGGTCAGTGCCTTGGAGGCCAGCTGGGGCCCCTGCTCCATGCCCTGGGGAGACTGTGCCACCAAAGCCAGGCTTACCTGCAGAGTCCTCCCGTATGTCCCAGCAGTCAGGGCTGGAAGGACACAAGAGGTCCATGCAGATGTGGGGCCTCCCCCAATATGCCCTGAGAGAGTCGGGGATGTGTTATATGTCCCTCGGGTGGTATTCTAGGTATTCTAGAGCAGAGGCCTCTCTACTCACACTGATATCTAGATGAACTAAATTTGAGCAGGGCTGTGAATTCAAAGGGACACTGTGCTAAATATTAGTGGGCATAATATCAGCTCAGAGCAGGCATCTCTCGTTTCTCATCCAGATATAGAAAACTGGAACATGATGTCTGGTTGATGCTTGGTAGCCCATTTTCCCCTCATCGGCAAAGATCAGTGTGTTGTATTTGGGCCCCTTCCTCCTCTGCCCGTGACTCACATTTCCATTCAAGTGCAAGTATCTCGGGTCTTCTTTACACTGGCTGTCCACCTGGGCTCTTCCTGCCCTCCTTCATTCTGAGTGGTTGGAGGGAGAGAGTAAGGAAGACTGGGGGTGGAGGGGGAGACTACAGCCCCCTCCCCACTTTCTGGAGAGGCCATGTGTTCGGGATCCCGACGGAGCCCATGTCAGGAAGCCAGCCCTTCTTCTCAAGACACCAACACAGACAAGTTGGGTGGGACAGTTTGGGGGGCCCCTAGACCTGGCCAGCACTCAATGGAGGATCGGGCTTTAGGACCAGATCTGGGGAAGAGGGGTTTGTGATCCCCTCCACACAGCTGGAGGGAAGACCTGGAAATCCTACAGGCCAACCACATGTGCAGATGGGGACACTGAGGCCCAGAGAGGGGAAGGAAGGGATTTTCCCAAAGTCTCACAGAGCCAGGCCTGCAACTGTGCTCCCCCCGCGCCCCGCCCCGACTTCTTGCCCAGGGCTCTTTCCATCAGATTTTGTTGACCAGGCAGGAGTCTGATATGGGGCTTTATGTCCCCCACACATCATAGGGGTAGAAGGTGTGAAGAACATGTGCAATTTTGTTTGAAGCTGTGTGGTGTTGGCCAGGGAGAGTGACTTACTCATGCCTGTGACCCTGGCACTTGGCTTGGTGTCTGACATGTGTGAGATGGTCATTACATGCTTGTTCATTGTACTGTGTGACAGTGACCCTTCAGGAGGGTTTGTCACATAATGAGAGTTTTCATAAAGTTAATGTACTCTAAAACACACCAAAGCAACTTTGGCAAGGAAAATAAATTGGGGTCTTATGTACTTTAAGTGTGAACCTTCTCTTAGAAACATTTTATCATTTCATGCATTATGGAAGTAAAGCACATTTATTAAGAAAAAAAATTTTTTTTGAGTCGGAGTCTCACTCTGTCACCCAAGCTGGAGTGCAGTGTCACTGTCATGGCCACCATAACCACGACCTGCTGGGTTCAGGTAATCCTTATGCCTCGGCCTTCCAAGTAGCTGGGGCTACAGGTATGTACCACCATGCCCGACTAATTTTTTTTATTTATTGTAGAGGCGAAGTCTCACCATGTTGCCCAGTCTAGTCTCGAATTCCTGGATGCAGGCAGTCCTCTCGTCTTGGCCTCCCAAACTGCTAGGATTACAGGTGTGAGCCACTGCACCCAGCCCAAGAAAAAATTTTCACATCCCAACAATGCTGTGATGGAACCATAGGCCTGGGGGAGCATGCTTAGGGCTGGGACATTTTGGAGCCCTCAATTCCCATTCCACGACTCTAGGCCCTTCCTTTGTGTCCTGATAGTCATTCTCCAATTCCTGGGTATCATCATCTTGGAAGGAACGAGTCTCAGGAATATACCTGGTCACAGCATTCAATCTTGTTTCCTCAACAGCAACTCGAGGTACGGCTGCAGCATACCCATTGTTTAGCTCAAATGTACATCCCGTTTTCTGGAAGAATAGGACCTATACATTGTGAGCACCCCCTCCATGCCCACACGTTCAAAAATGTTGTCTTATTCGATCCTCACCAGTGCTTACCACTAAATGGGGTCTAGGGCTTACAAGAACAAGGCAGGCCTAGAGTGCACCCACACCTTCCTGGATCCTGGAAGCCACCGCATGGACACAGCCTATGTTAAGGGCATTTGAGCCATAGGGGTCAGGGCAACGTCTGCACATTTGTCCCGTAATATCTTACAGTGCTGTTAATGGGTAGCCCTAAAACGACAATACAAGACATCTCCCCAACCCCTCTAAGCTATAACTCTATGTGCTATGTCTACACTGGCTGACATGACGAAAACCTGGATGAGGTGGATTTAAAGACTGAATTTCTTGGTCTCTGGCAGTGTGACCCACAACAGGCCACTTTCCCTTCTCTTGGCTGAGCACTCTTTTCTGCAACACGAAGCCATAACCCTGCCCATACCTGTCCACTGAGACATTGTGGGACCCAAGACTTAACGAGAGTTGAGGTGCGTCATGGAAGGAAAAAGCCACACAAGACTATGCCATCCATTTGTACAAAGCCTTGCTTCAACTCATGCGGTTCCAGAACTGCTTTTCCTTACCTTGGCCTCCTGCGCTGAGCTAGCCTTCTGCCCTGCCTCCCCTCCAGTCCTGGTATCACTGGCTTCTCAGCCCTCCCGCCCACAGCTCCCTAAATGCTGATGCTCACTTCTGCAGAAAATGATAGGTGACAAGTTGCTCCCCGAGATACCCACAATCAGTTAAGCCAGGAGGGGAAACACGTTCTTCTGGAAGGGAAACAGACTGTGCTATGGAAATCAAATACTCCTTGGAGGGGGCAGGAAACTTTAGAGCCTGACCACAGGGTTCTCAGGAAGACTCACCCGAGAAACAGGGGCATCCCTGGGGCGTGGGCTGGGGAGGAGGGAAGTCATTGTTCCTGACTCTGTGTTTGCCAACTGGGGCCTGGGGTCTGGGCACAGTGTCTTTCCCCCCATTCCCTCCCACCACAGGCAACCTGATCAAAGTTCTCCTGCTCCTCTCTCCCTGTGGGTGCCCTGGCCCCCTTTCATTCATTCCACAATCAGAGTGCACATGCTTCCCAACATGCTGTTCTGATGTTTACCTGCAAGCAGGGATGTGAGACACCGCCCCCAAAGTGGAGAAACTGAGGCACAAAAGAGCTGACATGAGCAGTCGTGTGAGTACCATTCTGTACAGTGTGAGTCATGTGAATGCACTCTGTCCCCTCACATGTACACACACACACACACACACACACACACACACACACACACACACACACACTCTGAGTTTTACAGTTCTCTAAAATTTATGAGGAAAGTCAAGTACCCGGAGATCTCTTAATTAAGCAGCCTTCCCCTAGGAGAAAGGAAATGGCCTTCCACATTCTTAGCACCGACATCAGATGGCATGATTTACTACCCAAGGCTTGTGTTTCTCCCCCCATCAATTCCCCTCTAGTGCAAACATCTATCACTTTGAAGGCGGTTCAAATACCACCTTCCCTCCTCCCCCAGAACCCTTTCCCAGTGCCCTCAAGGCCCTCAGCATTTCCTTGGATCTGTCTCTTTGCCCCAGAGGTTCAGGGTCAGGCTGGAGCCCAGAACAGACATCCTGCTGCAGCCTGACCCGGGACAGGGGAAGCCCCTCTCACCCGGGGCTGGCATCAGGGGCTGCCCCGCTCCTGTGGGAATGTGAGGGCTGGTGCCGGGGTCCCTCCTTGGTCCACTGTGGTTGTGATGGCTGCCATAAAGATATATGGGTTTAATCAGGCCCCTGACAGGTAAAGACCCTGACAACGAGGACAGTTTGTTCTCCCAAACTGTTGAGTATCTAAGCCCAATGTTTACTTTGGAATTGAATGAATAACATTGTTCTGGGAAAGGAAATTTTAAAAAGCATGCTTGTAATTTACAGTGGAGAGGAGAACAGATCTGGAGGTCTCACCGCCCCCCACCCCAGGCCCAGGGCCCCCCTCCTGCAAACCCTTGCTCTGTCTTTTTGCTGTTTTAAACTTTTAAACACACCACAACTAACCAGCTCATCTTCTCAGCCCTGCCAGTAAAGAGTTCGACATTGCCAGGCTCCCTATAGCTGCCAAGAGAGCTCATTGCTTCAAGGCAAAGTTTGGTTTTTTTTTTCCCCTTTAAAAATCAAAACCAAAAGCCACTGAAATTTCAAACACTGTGAGACCCATTCAAAATATGAAGTGAAGGGCGATCATCTGGGACGGGCCAGAGGTTCACCTGCCCAGGTCAGGCCAGGGCAACTTCTTATCAAAAAATAAGAGGGAAAATCCACCACCTCCCCAAAACCAAATCTAACAAAACACACCCCTCTTCTGGGGTTGAGAAAGCCCTTTGCTGAGGAAGCTCAATTTATTTTTAAAGTCTTGGGGTGAGAGAGAGATACCCAGCATCTAGAAAATTCCCAGGGACTTTGAACAGACACCGGCAGTGGTACCTCCTGCCTGTGCTAAAGTATGGGGGATGGTTCGCAGTATTGGGCATTCTGGTCAACCAGGGGGTGCTGGAGACCAACCTGTGTCCCTCAAAAAACCTCATTTCCGAAAGAAGCACTCCTTTGACTGGGTAGAGACCAACTCAGAGCCCTGAAAACTCCAAGTGTTCTTCACCCATCTCCCTCTCTCAACTTGCCCCAGGTGTAAGACAGGAGGAAGGGACGTGGTAGGGGAGGTCCCTCCGAAAAATCCCCTAACCCCCCCTGGGTCTGGCCAGAGGCTGGAGTAGGATCCTCAAATGCTTCACCTGGCCTCGGGCAAGGACACCTACCTTCCCCATCCTACTCCATCAGCCAGGGTCTCACTGCCTGTCTGCCGGCCTGCTGGCCTACCTCGGATGCCTCAGATTAGCTAATTGACATGGGGAGGCCACTTTGAACATTTCAAGGCCTGGTCAGGGGCCAAGTCTCATTACTTAGCTTCAAAGTCAGAAACTCCATAAAAAGTTCATTGGTGGAGCTGATTGTACCAGATTGTCCCAACGGAACTGAACCCACCACAGCACCCCAGGCCTCATGTTTTAATGTGGGACAACAGCACGTGTGTGGTACAGGGCTGTGAGGGGGTGGGGAGGGAGCAGGAGGCTGAGACCTGGTTTGCATTTTCTTTTCTCTTTTCAAACACTTAAAAGTTACAAAAGGACTATAACCACACTACACAACATTTGGAAAACAGGGAAGAGAAAACAGAAAAAATTGCAGAAGCCCATACCCTAATACAACAATAATATTCTTTCGTGTGCATTTTTTATATACTACTAATCAGCAATTACATTAAAAAAGGCCTACTTTTTGCCTTTTTTTTAATGCTAAGCATTCAATCATGAGCATTTCTCCATCTTTTTATGACTAGCATTTTAAGTGACTGTGTCCTATTCTGTCCTAGAAATGTGGACTAATTATTACATATTTAGGTTGCTTACAGCCTGACATTTTTATAAATAACATAAACATATTTGTATTTCCCCATGGTGGATTTTTAATATTTCTTTTTTTTTAAGTAACTTTTTTTCTGATTATAAAAGTAACACATTCATATTTTTTCTAAGTGTGGAAAATCTGGGAAAGTATAAAGAAGTTAATAAAAATCACCTGTAATTGTTTTAGCAAGAGAGAATCACTGTTAAACTTCGAGTGTATTTCCTTCATATATATATATATTAGAAACAGGATCCTGCTGCACAGAAGTTTTGTAGGTCCCCAGGGCCAGGAGAATAAAATTGGCAGAGGAAATATTACTTCCAGGAGAGATTCAGTGTGTGACATGTGTGGGTTTGAAACTGGATGATATTTTTGTTTAGAACGTGGGACAGCCGTGTGCCCAGCCCGGAGGCCAGGTGGGTGTGCGAGGGTGGGCTGTGGCCTTGCTCGGGGCCGGCTCGTGGTTCAGGCAAGGTCACATGGGCGTGAGCAAAGGCACTTTTCTCATTTTTTCTGACAAGTGCCTCCGAGCCCCTGATTTATGGCCACACTTCACGGGACACTAGTAAACGTCCCATAGTATATTTTGTAAGAGTAATGAAGTCTTGGTAACCCCAGCCCTCCCCGCAGCCTCTGCTAATAAATTTCCTTGGGCACAAGGGGTGAGCTTGCCAGGCGCTTGGCGAGAGTCATGGGCTGCCGATTAGCAGAGGGGCACCAAGGCCCCTGTGTCCCCTCGGGCCACACTAGGCCTCCCCCCCATCCTCAAGGGCCCTCGATCCACCCCAGTCTCTCTCAGAGGAAGGGGAGGACTTTACCGTGACCTACCCCCACACCCCTAGACTGCAGACCAATGGAGCTCCACGCCAAACTCTCAAAAGGCAGGAGAAAGATGAAAAGTGAGTCAAGAAGCTGGCAAGGAGGGGGAGAAACCCCAAACCATAATTGCTGCTTTCCTTCGGCAGCTCAGGTTACTGGCCCGGAGCTGAGGGGTGGCGCGGGCTGTTTCTTTTTTGACTACTGTTTCCCTTGAGTTTGAAGATGAACTATGGGATGAAAGAAGACGGAGGGGTGATTGGGATGGGCTGGATTGGGGGTGGGATTGTGCGGGGACACCACAGACCAGAAATCAGGGAGGCCAGGTTTTCCTGGGGCTCTAGGAACGGGTGGGAGGAGCTGAAGGTACTTCAGTTGGGACTGGGACAGGGAATACATTGGTCACTCCACAGAATAGCTCCCCACTTTGGTCTCCCATTCCCCTTCATGTGTTTGGTTTGAAGTTGGATGTTTCTTCACTCTATTTTTAATTCAACTCTCCTTTCTGCCAGTGCCTGCCAAGTTTCACAGCAGGCACTGAGGACAGAAAGATGCAACCCTGCCTCAAGGAGGTCTAATTTTGTGCTGTTGGAGTAGGAACTAGTGACCGCTTACCATGTGCCACACACTGTTCTAAGAACTTTACACGTATTCATTCATTTATTCCTCACAAAATCCAAGGAAGTAGTCGTTTTATTATCATTATCTCAATGTTACTGAGGCACAGAGAGGTTAAGTGACTTGTCCAAGATCTCTCTGGTTCCCGAGGTCAGGTTCTAAAAGACCCCAGGAGTTATAGGAATTTAAAGCAGGCAGGCTGCCTAAGATTCCTCTCCAACAAGCAGCTTACTCTATACACTAGGAAACTGAGGCCCAGAGAGGAGAAGTGACTTGCTTAAGGTCATACAGCAAAGTGGCAGGGCTGGGTCTAGAGGCCAATCAACCTCCCACTGAACCACCAGCTGCCCCCTTTCACCACCTGGATCTCCCTCACACATATTCCAAGATAGTGAAGTGACAACTCTTTTCTGACATCTGGAAACTTCCTGTTTTTCTTTGAGGAAAGAAAGAAAGAAGAAAAAAAAACCCAAGAATTCCAAACCAGCAGACTGTGGAGTGTTTTGGCATCAGTGGTGTTGGAATGAGGTTCTTCAAACTAAAAATTTGCATTTTAGGAACCAGAAATTTCTCATGCACATCAGATGGAGTTTATGAATTTTCAAGGAATCAGAAAATGACTGAGATGACGACATTCGATACTGAACAATGCTGAACAAAGAGAGAGGTTTTGTGGCTGCAGGCCATCGCCACGAGCATTGGTTAGCGTGGAACCAGCACTGAGCAGAGGCCTCGGATCTCCACCCAGATTTGCAGCCCATGGCAGGATGGCCTGGGGCAGAACGCCCGTTGTTGGTGTGCACGTGAGAATCGGCAAGAGAGCCCTTGCTGGGCGTCAGAGCCCCAACTGCTGTGCTCAGAGTGGTTGATCATGAGGTTGTTCCAGTGCCCTAGCAGGAATTCTCAAATCCTAAAAGCAATTGCAAGTGCCTGCAACAAACCTCCTCGTGGAGAAGCAAACCTCACAAAATCTGGGGTTTGAAGGTAAAATGCCTGGCCTAACTCGATGGTGGTTGCTTTCCAAGTTGGCTTATGTGGGGGCACTGGAGCACACAGGGCTCTGGTTCTTGTTAGAGTTCCCCTGTGTGCTCAGGAACAGCAAACCTGGCTCACTGCAGACTGGTCCCACGGCAGGCCCCAGGGGAGGGCCCTCAGGGGGGAGGGCCCTCAGCTGGGAGTCAGGGATCTTGATGTCACTGACCAACAGTAGCATATCACATCTGTGTGATTCAGGTACAAAGTGCAAGAAGATGTCTTACAGCCCACATGGGGTGGGTGGGCCTAATCTGGGGCGGATGTTGTAAGACCTAGACATCACCAGTCCTCACACCAGCCCTGTGTGGCACATGTGGTTACAGTCATTTTACAGATGAAAAGATCAAGGCATCCAGGGGTTAGGAGACTCACAGTGTTTTGTGGTTGGATATGAATGACTCACAGATAGGAAAATGCTGTCTAAGCACAGAAAACCATTGAGTCAACTGATCCAGATAAACGCATGTGTGTGAACAAAGGCCTTGCACACTGCTGGCAGATCAATCTGCTCAATCTTGTGAGTTCCCTCCATTTCCCTCTTTCCTTTCTAGGGCAAGGGGACAACCAAAGGGGGATGAAAGTATTCCCAAATACTGCTGGAGGTCTGTTGGTTACCTGTGGGAGGAACATGGCAAGGAGAGGAAACCCCAGCTCATGCCCTCCTGCATTCCTTACAAGGACTCCTGGGAGTGGGGAGCGTGCTCCAAGCAGAAGCAGACTCATTTGTGGGATTTCTCACCCTTTCAAACTCGGGCCCCTCTCTGTTTAGTGTTAAAAAACTGTGTGCCCTCTCTCGATGCTTTTTGAAATTTCAATATAAATGAAATAGTGACTTAAAAAAAATCAATGGTAATTTTAGATCAGGCTTTTCCCAAACTTCTCACGTCCCCTGGAGAGTCTGATAAACACAAGGCAGGCACTGAAAAAGGCTATTTTTCATTCAAGGCAGGTGTGGAAATTGAGTTTGTCGGGCATTGCCTGAGCTTCAGGCAGGAAAGAATGAATGGACACTTTCCTTGGGACAGCTCTTCTCACTGTGAGACTTTTGGGATTTAGTAGAGTAGGTATGGTCCAGCCCCGCTGGCCAACGGTACTTGGCCGTGGTGGGGAATGGAGACACTCTGACAAATTCGTGTGCTATGTGACGTATGCTTCATGGCATTGTTAATAATATTACTACAATTATTTATGATTCTGTGCTTTTCCACTAGACCACACTGCTCTCTCATTTTGGCTTTGACTTCCCAGCAGGAATGAGCTGTAGGTGACTTTAGAGACGTCTGTTTGCTCATCGTTTATTCGGTTCCCTGCATGGACTTCATCGGCTATTCTATTTTCTTCTGCTTACGTAAACTTGAGCCAACATTTCCTGGGTGTCTATGACACAAGAAAAATCCTGGAAAATGCGCTTGACCTAAAGGAACTTAGACAGGCCTAGTGGAAACCAGGCGCAGACAAATCATAGGTAAATGATTAGGTGTCACTATATGTTTGAGTGCCTTAAAACTCAGCCTTTCTGTCCAAGGTAACTATTTTTTCAACTTTCTCTTCCATTCTCGAAGGCCAGAACAAATCTGGCTTAATTACGAGCACGGGCAGTTCATCTGACCTCTTTGAACATCAGTTGACTTGAAAACAAGGTTTGGTGAGATGGTGTCTAAAACCTCTTCCAGTTCTGTCCAGGAGGCCTGCAACACTCATGACAGCACAGGAGAGGGGCCCACCACCCTTGAGTTGGAATGTTCCTCATCCCCAAAGCCCTCTGCTCTCTCACCCCAGCTGGCTCCCAGTGTTGGCATCTCCCTGCTGCGCTACCTGGCTCCTGTGCTGTTCTAACTCCTTGTCTTTTTTCCTTCTGTCTTTAGGGAAAAAGTGAAAATAAAAGAGCTGACATTTCTAGCAGCTTGTGGGTGGCCTGTAAAGGAGATGGCGAATTAGAAGACTGTTAGACGGACACACTGTTGACTCACCGGGTCACCCGTGAAGTCATTTCACCGGAGATGAGAACCACCAAGAGATGATGACCACACTCCTTGTGACTCGCTGCCACTGCTAGCTGTGAGTTGCATCCAGCACCCTCCCCAGGAGGCCTCCCCGGGAACCCAGAGCCATGCTGACCGCGTGAGTGGAAGGAGGGAAGGTGACTTTGCAGGGGACTCTGATGGCCCTTCATGGGACAGATGACAGACAGCACAAAGATGGCTGTGGGTCTCACCAGCTCCAGGCAACTGGTCCCCAAAACCCTCCTCTCTCTAAGTTCACTCCTCTCTCCAAGTCCCTCCTCTCTTCAAGTCCACTTCCCTGGCCCTGCAGACTGCGTGGCCCTACCCAGAGCTGCACAAGCCACACCCTGGCACCTACTGGGCACCCAGAGGGGATAGCTGTTGCTTAGCACAGTGCCTGATCACATGGTGGGTAGGTGGCCAGTGAAGTTCTACTCAGTGAATGACTCTAACAAACCCACAACACATAAAGCTGAAATAGTTATTCAATGAGTAGCAATTGACAAAGCACTTTTACATGTCCCTTATTATTATAATCTATTTATCTTTTCCTGTTTGAGTGAGCTTTCCCGTCTAGTGCTTATTGTTTTGAAGACCCAAGGATGATGAGGTGTACTTGGTGATAAAGAAACCCTGGGACAAAGCATTTCACCTCTCTGTGCCTCTGTTGCCTCAACTGACCAGGCAGTGGCGAAATAACATCTGAACATATTTCTTGGCAGCCTTGCAGGGAGGACCAAGCCCGCTGGTGGAGGAAGCATCTGGGGCAGATAAAGAGGCAGAGACAGGCATGAGAAGCTGTTACCGAGATGCTCGACATGTGCAAAGACCTGCAAAAAGAACATTCCTCCATTCTCTCTGGCCTTACAGTCCTGGCATCATCCAGAAGAGGTTTCCTACACCTAATACTGCTAATCCTGCAGCAGGTAGTGTGACTCAGAGGGAATGTGGCCAATATCTTAAAGCCATCCAAGGTGGCAAGTTCCATGGTTTTTCTTTAGGATTTCAGCTTACATGCCTCCCCATCAGGAAGTCATTTCTGAAGGAACTGAAGGAGTGAGCCATGCTAAACACAGTATCTGCAGGAAGAGAAATCTAGACAGAAGCGCTTGCAAAGGACAGTTTGACTGGAGCTGAGTGAGTTGAAGAATGGGGAGACATGAGCTTAGAGAGTGGCCAGAGACCAGATCACACAGGGCTTCGTGGGGCATGGGGAGGACTTTGGATTTTATTATAAGTGCAGTTAGAAGTCATTGATGAGCCTTGAGTGGAGAGGTGACATGATCTGACTGTCATGCGGAGAATAATCCTGGGTGAGGGAGGAAAAGGTGAATCTAGAATTTGCTGAGGGTTGAATGTGGGGATATGAGTACAATAGCACTCAGTGATAACTTCGAGGTTTTTGGTTTGAGTAACCAGATGAATGGGCAATTGACCTCCTAGAAGCCTACCGTACCTCCCCACATCTGTCATTTACTCCCCTCTATTCCTTCTGCCACTGCCTTGTTCAAGCTCCCATCACTTCTTGCTGGGATTCCTACATTCATTTCCAGTTAACCCAGTTGTTACAGAATAGGTTTGATTATTTCACTCTCATGCTTGAAAGCTCTGATGGCTGCCTATGTTATTGTCTATGATGGGTAACAAATTGTTCCAAATCCAGCGGCTTAAAACAGCAAGCATTTATTATCTCATAGCTTCTTCTTTTCTTTTTGTAGAAATAAGGTCTCACTCTGTTGCCCAGGCTGGTCTCGGACTCCTGGGCTCAAGCATTCCCTCCTGCCTCAGCCTCTCAAAGTGCTGGGATTACAGGCGTGAGCCACTGCACCCGGCCTTATCTCAAAGTTTCTGTGGAACATGAGTCTGGGAACAGCTTAGCTGGGTCCTCCAAGTCAGGGTCACATAAGACTGCAATGGAGATGGCGGCCAGACTGGGGCTCATCTGAAGGCTCAGCAGGGGAGGATCCAACCCAAGCTGGCACACATGATGGTTGTGGGTTTCAGTTCCTTGGAGGTTGCTGGACTGAACACCTCAGGTCCTTCTCACTGTTGGCCAGAGACATCAACTCCCAGGCATACAAGTCTCTTCATTGGCACTCGCAACATGGTGCGGCCTTCTGTCAGAGTGAGCTAGTGAAAGAACAAGAGAGAATGCTCAACAGTGAAGCCATGGCACTTTCGCAACCTCATCACTTTTGCAATAGTCTGTTTGTTAGAAGTGAGTTACCAGGTCCAGGCCACTCTAACGGGAGGGGATTGCACAAAGGCTCGAAGAGCAGGCACGTGGGATCACTGGGCGTACTCTTCGAGGCTGACTGACTCTCTCAGCCTCTTTTCTGAATCTTCTTCTGCTCCTCACTCTGGTCATGCCACCTGACTTGTTGTCACACGCTGTTTTTTTTTCTCATTGCCTTTGTCTGGCTGCTGTGTGCTTTCTGCTGTGAACTCAGAGACTTTCTTCTGCTTATTGCCTCAGGAATGGAAGGGAGGCCTTTGGCCATAATCCTCTCTCCACTGGCTTACATCAGTGCCCTTGATCCATGTGTTCCTCCTAGTTGGATTTTTTGCTTAGCGACAGTCAGGACTGTACCTTATTCATTTGGGGGTTCCCATTGTCAAATACGGCCTGACACATACTAGGTTGTTATTTAATTCTTTGTTCAGTCTGAATGAGTGAGTTTTAGTCAAAAAAGAAAAAATTCAGAGAGATAAACTTACACATCAGATGGATTTCAAAGTCAAACAAAGTCTTAAGATGATCTATTTCAGCCTGGCATGGTGGCTCAAGCCTGTAATCCCAGCATTTTGGGAGGCTGAGGTGAGGGAATTGCCTGAGCCCACGGATTCGAGAACAGCCTGGGCAACTTGGTGAGACCTCATCTCTACAATAAATCAAAACATTAGCTGGGCATGGTAGTGCAGGCTTGTAATTCCGGCTACTTGGAAGACTGAGGCAGAAGGATGGCCGGAGCCCAGCAGGTTGGTGCTGGGGTGGCCATGAGCATGCCACTGCACTCCAACCTAGGTGACAGAGTGAGACTCCGACTCAAAAAAAAAAGATGATCTACTTGGGATCATCTGTGCCAAGCTTCCTCTCCACTGGGAATTCCTAAAAGAAAAAACTGTTCAATTAATTCTGCAAATAACAAGTTGCCTCACTTTAGGCCTTTCAGAAATCCTGTGAGACAAAAATCATTGCACCCATTTTACAGATGCAGACTAAAGCCCATGGGGAGGAGAAGTATCATGATCACAGCCAGATGGCTAGTACCTGGTAGAATCAAGCATAGCTCAGCTCAGTTCAGAACATATTTGCTGATACTGCTTATGTTTCAGGGCTGTGCTTTCATACAGAAAAAGAGACACAGTCCCTGCCCTCAAGGGACACTCAGTTTCCTAGTAGAGACTGACAATACAAGCAGATCATCCTTACTCCTTGGGGAAAGCCCTGATGTGCTTCTCCTGACACTCGAGTTGTCTCTGGAATGATTCAGGCAATAAAAACGTAATGGTGTAGGGTCAGAGCAGCAGCCCCCAAACCTGATTATCTTTGGAATCACCTGACCAGTTTTCAAAAACACAGATTCTGACTCATGGGTCTAGAATAGGACTTAGGAAACCATATTATTAAAAACCTGGTGATATTGATGGGCAGGCAGGTTTGAGACCTGCTGGTCTGAGAACAATTAGCAGATTTGAAAGTTTCTCAGGCGTCTTCTGAGTGGGAAGAAGAGAGACTTCCCGTGGGTTCAGCCTGCTGAGCCTCCTTGGGTATTTCTCTTCCATGGACCACACCCAGTAGAATGGGCCTCTGGCCCTGCTGTTTCCCCTAGATGTTTCCTACCCTGCTCTCATGTGCCCTGGTCATGCACTTTCCTCGTATTTCTGGTCACTCCAAATAAGTCTCACCTGTCTTAGGCATCTCACCCAGGTTTCAAGCCATGAAGTGCTTCCAGGGACAGTTCCAAGGTGAGAGTTACTCCCCTCTTCAGGTCACAGTGGGTTATGGTTGTCTTTTCCTTGGAACACCCACCGCCCCTCAGTCTGGTACTTCATGTGCCATCTGTGAACAGAGACGCTAAACTCTGGAAAGCAGGTCATTTTGGAGTTTATGTTTTGACCCTTCGCCTCCTTCAAGTCTTGGGTCAGTGTCACCTGAGTGAGTCCCTGTCTGACCACCCATTTCAAACTCACTCCCACCCCCTACACTCCACATCCCCTGACTTCTCAAAGCTCCCCCGTAGCCCTCCATGACCTTCTAATTCACTGTATCACTCACTCAGGGATGGACTCTTTTTCTCATCTCTATACTGCGAATAGAGTACAAGCTTTCAAGAGGCCAAAGTTTTCTGTCTCCTCTGTACACAGATGCAGCCCCAGCACCCAGCACAGTGCCTGACACACAGTAGGTGCTTCAGAAAGATGTGTTGAATACACGAGTCTCAAGCAATGCTCTTGCATGCAGTGGTGCTCTCTAAATGCTGTTGTTTGTTTGGTTGATTGACGAAATCAGCCAAATTAGAGCACATTCATTGGCTTCTCTCCCAGAAGATGCCCTGGACAGACGGCTGAGGCTTGGAGACTCATTTCTCAAGGTCGATAGAGTGAGCCTTGTTGAGACTGTCACAGCCTTCCCAGCTGGGCTGAAAAATGCCTTTGGAATCAGATGCTGGGGAGATGATGGGCCAGCTCCAAGACTTCCCAAGGAGCCGGAGTCAGGGCTGGCTCCACATCCCGTTTGTCAGCCCCAGCACGCAGACGAGAGGCCTTCTGCTGCCAAGGACTTTGTTTTATTGTCATTGCAGTTGGCTCCCCTCTGGGCTGGAGCTGCCAGGGCAGCAGCCGTCAAGCCCTGGACACAGAGCTGGGGTAATAATAGCAATTCCATAATTCTCACCCGAGCCACAGCTGAAAGGAGGAACCGCTGGAGGTGGCTGAGAAAACAGGAGCTCCAGCAGCGGCAGGAGGAGGAAGAGCCGGTACTGGCTGTTCTCTCTCTCACTTCCTTACAGACCTGGCCTTGGGACATGGCTCACAGAGCTTCCTCCAGCCCAGTCTCAGTTCAGTTTTTCCAAAGCTTGTCACAGAAACAGGGCTGGGATGTTATTTTTAAGTCTTAGGGACACAGCAGAGAATTCTCAGGTAGGAAATGGAAATTCTGATACCATCCTATGGATCCCACCACAGCTTGCATCTCAGGCAAGAGGGATGGCTGCTTGGGGATGTATTTGAAATGTTACTTCTGTTATATGTGCGCCCTCCCAAGACTTCTGGAAAGAGGTGTCACCATATTGATCAATTATCCCAGGACTGTTCTCACCACCCCTGGGCTGTGAAGCCCCCATGTATGTGGAACAATGAGCCTTTGCACCAACCCTGGTCTGATACACCTGGGTTCTGGCCTTAGGGTGGGCAGGGAGTAAGAGGGTGGCGCATGAGGAATGAACATAGAGAAAACGAAAGCAAACTTCCAGGGCTTCTTCAAGGCAGAGTAATTGGGGCTTGACCACTTCTAAGTAAGTCCTATTGCCTGTCACGTTTTCCTCAATGTGACATCACCTCTATCCCAGAGGAGTCATTTCTGAGTTACCTGAACATCCCCCGTATGTGGGGTACTGTCTCAGGAGAAGCAGAAATAAATCACTAAATGAATAACACCAGGCCACTCTCTGAGGCTGAAGACATGTTTGTGGAAGGAGCAAGGCGGTACAATCATGGCCTGTCCACTTCCACTCTAGGAGTGGCTCAGGATTCCTTGAGCCACAGATGAAGCAGAGTCTGACAGGCAGGAAGTTATTGTATTAACAATTGTGACAAAGAAGGGAATACCTTAAGGTCTCAGAGGAAGGACTGATAAAAATCACTTCAGATCTGAAAATTCATTCTTACTGCTGACTGACTCTGTCTGGCTTTCTATGTCCATTCAGATGTGTCTTGGGCAGAGAGCTCTAGATGCCATTTATGTGGTGACCAGACAGTGTCTCCTTGAAACACTGCACATTCTCTTCATGGAATTGTCTTTTTTCTTCCTTGAGGAAGTTTCATTTTTCAAATCTTTACCAAGACCCTATTTCTTTTCTAATGGTGTGCTTCAGCTTTCGAGGCATAATCTGGCCTTGATCTTATTTCATCATCTTTACCTTTTAGACTTTTAGACATCTGATGATTTAAGTTAAGAAGGGACGAGTATTTTAGGTCACAGCTTTGGTTGGTTTCTACTACATTTTGTCATACACACACACACACACACACACACACACACACACACACACACACACACACAGGCATTCATCCTCCAAAAGCTTCTAGATGGACAATTGAGTCAAGACCATTCAGTGGTGTCAAGACCATTTAATGAAGGGAAACAAATAGTCTTTTCAACAAGTGGTGTTATGACAGGTGAATCTTCACATGGACCCCAATTCAAACAATATAAAAATTAATTCAGAATGGATCATAGGCCTAAATATAAAACCTAAAACTTTAAAACTCTTAGCAAAAACATAGGAGCAAATCTTCTTGGTCTTGGGTTAGACAAAGCCTTCTCAGATATAGCCAACACCAAACACACAAGCAATAAAATAAAAAAAAAAGAGATAAATTTGACCTCATACAAGTAAAACTTTTGTGCTTCAAAGGACACCATCAAGAAACAGAAAAGAAATTGCGAATTATTATCTGATAAAATACATATTTAGGATATATTAAAAATCCTTACAACTCAACAATAATAAGACAAGCAGTTTTTAATGGGCAAAGTATTTAAATAGACATTTCTCCAAAGAAAAAATATACACAAATGACCAAAAAGCACATGAAAAGATGCCCAACATCATTAGTCAAGAAGGAAATGCAAATCAAAACCACAATGAGATACCACTTCACATCTACCATGATGGCTATAATCAAAACAATAGGAAATAATGTGTTGATGAGGATGTGGAGAAATTGGACTCCTTATGCATTGCTGTGGGGATGTAAAATGGTGCAGCTACTTTGAAAACCGTTTGGCAGTTCCTTAAGAATTTCAACATAGAGTTAGCATGGGACTCAGTAATTCCACTCCTAGGTACATACCCGAGAGAAAGGAAACATATGTCTTCGCAAAAACCTGTACAGGAATATTTACGGCAGCTTTCTTTGTAATGCCCCCAAAGTAGAAATAATCCAAATGCCCATACAATGGGATATTATTTGGCCATAAAAAGAAATGAAATACTGATATGTGCTACAATCTGTTTGAACCTGAAAAACATTATGCTAAGTGAAAAAATTCAGACACAAAAAGTCCCATATTGTATGCTTCCATTTCTATGAAATGTACAGAACGGGAAAATTCTTAGAGACAGAAATTAGATTAGTGATTGCTAGGGGCTGAGAGAATGGGGGAATTGGGAATGTTTGCAAATGTGTATAGGGTTTCTTTTAGAGGGTGATGAAAATGTTCTGGAATTAGATAGTGATGATAATTGCACAACTCTGTGAATATACCAAAAAACCACTGGATTCTACCCTTTAGGAGGGTAAATTGTATGGTATGTGGGTTATATATCAATACATCTGTTTAAAAAAAGAAGGGCAGTTCTCTGGAGCCAGACTGCTTGGATTCAGACCCCAGCTCTTCTGACTACTATTTGTGTGAGCTTGGATGGTCACTTACCCACTCTGTGCCTCAGTTTACTCATGTGTAAAATGAAGATAATAGTAGTCTCAGAGGGTTGTAGTGAACTTTATACAAACTAATGGAATTCTCTATAAGAATTAGCTGTTGCTCTTACTGTTAATGACCAATGACATGATGTACAATAATCCCAGCTGTATGCACATAAATCAAGGGCCAAAGAAGACATATAAAAGCTTGTCATCAGGGAGGACTTGGTCCAAAGTGATGTCCATAAGCAGGACCATGGTCTGGAGATCTGGGTAGCTTCCACATTGAAAGAACCACTCAAGAAAACTGTAGAGCACTTAGTACATCCAAACATACATAAATACAGAGTCTGGCTCAAGATTTTTGGCTGGAGTCCATTGAGAGTTATGAATCCCTCTTTGAACAATGGCAGCTATTATTAAAATCTAGAGACTTTGAGTTGGATGCTTTCTCCAGCCCAGACACTGATTCAGAGCTGCAACATTCTAAATAGCGAGGCTAGAAATTGATGCCATTTTTGAACTGATTTATTGAGAGGTTTCTTGATTTGGGTCAGGTTGCTGCAACATTTGGAAAGTGATGACTATAGCATCATTATTTCCCCCAAATGACCAAAATTATAGTCAGTAACTTGAGGCCAGTAAATTTCCCTGCAGCAGATGTTAAACTCTTTTAAAAGATGATTAACAATGGGAGACTCAGGCTCTATGGTAGAGCAACCAATGGGGTGGTGTTGAAGTCAACGTGTGTGGTAAGGGGCACATCCAAGCCCCACTGTGTGGTGGGGACCCCAGATTGGAGACTATAAAAGCTCAGTGATTATGGTGTAAATTAAGCCTGTGGTCCTGGGTGGCTGAACACGTGGTTCTGTGACAAGAGTCCTAGCCTGGGCATTGGGACACCTGTGTTCAATGCTTGCTTCTACAAACCAGTTCCCCTCTCTGGGATATAGTTTCTCCATTCTTTAAGATAAGGAAGGGCCACATTAGGTGGTCTCTAAGGTATTTTGTGAGTTTTAGACTAATGTGTTCTATTACTTAAGAAGAAAGCAGATAAATCATCTGTTTGCCCCCAAAGGATCTGTGAATTTTAGATGGGTCAGTCAGAAAAGAACCAAGATGGGTTATACAGTTGTAATGGTGCTCACTTTATTCCACCACCACTAGAAAGTATGAGAATGAAGAAGAGTGAGAATGGAGAGACCACTCCTAGGATACCCAAATCAGGTCTCTGGAAACAGAGGAAATTGTTTGCTGGTCAAAGACACAGCCCCATTGGAGTCTCTTAGAGAACTGTTAGAGCTTTCACTCATATTTCCAGCAGTTAAGTCCTTTACTTGTTCGCCTCTCTCCCTCTTTCCTGAAGAGTTGTCATCTACTTATGAAATTTGCAGATCAACTACTTAAGGTGTATACCTACACATGTTCACATGGACACATGTGTACACAGTTGCTGGGTAGAGTTGAATGGTGTTCTAATAGACTTCTCCAGTGAAGGTGTTTTGTGACCCTTTCCCACCAATTCCTACCTCTTCAACCATACTCCCAGCTCAGGGCCACTGGAGGGTGGAAAGGAATTAACACGATGGACATGATCATTGAGATCCTTTGGAAAAGTACCAGAGGGTCTCTGCTTTTTTGCATCCCCTCATTTTTTGCCCTCACACTAAGAGTAAATGCCCAGGTCCTGTACCTCACAGCACTTCAGCCATGAGGCTCTGGGGAGTAAAACTTGAGTTCTTCCAAACGTCCTCTGCCATGTTAGAAGATTCAACACAGCAACTTCCTCACAGGAATCATCCATTTATTCATTCAACAAATATTTATTGAGTGCTTACAAACTGTCAGATTCAGTGCTGGTTCTGGAGATAAGAGTATTGAACCAACAGACAGTAAAGAGCTTATGATGTTCCAGAAAATGAAAGAAGGTCAGTGTAAGTAGCAATATAAATGTGGGAGAGCGCAATATAGGACAAGACTGGGATGGTAGAAGTTGTCAGACTGTGGAGGATCGAATTGACCCCTCGATAGGTCAATTTACCCGCACACTGTCCTGAAGAAACTGGAATACTCAGAGACATGGCTGAGAGAGACCATGTGGAGGTGGGGCATTTCTTGTATCTCCCAGACTGAATTCTTAAGTCAATTTTAAACACAATGAAAATTGGCTTCTTAATGCGGTGAATTATTGAATGTGCTCAAGAGATGTCTGGAGAAGGAAGAACATAGGCTTTGGATTCAGACTTGAATTTGAATCTGGGCTCTGCTAATTTCTGGGTGATTTTGGATAGACTATCTAATATCTCTGACTTGAGTTTCTCTCATCTGTATGGTGAAGGTAGCAGTGTGTCTCATGGACTTCTTATAAGATGACTCATGGGGTCATATTTACATCACCTACAATTCCTGGCATGAGGTTAGTACTCCCTTCCCCATCAAGCTCCATTCTACCCTATGGACACCAACATATTATGGTTCTCAGTTACAAGCAACAGAATCTATTCTGGCTAGCTTAAGCAGAAAAGGGATGTATTTAGAGATATTGGCTACTCCCAGACATGTGGAGAAGGCTGGAGAAACACACTCTGGACTAAGCTTCCAGGAATACTCTGAGAACCACGCTGAGGAGCTGACTTGTCTGGAAGCTGTTTCCCCTACAGATGACCTAAAACTACTTGGTCACAGATGACTTTACCCCCCATGCTGGTAGGAATGGAAATCACCAAGCCACAGAAGAAAGACTTGTCTAGTGACCCACATATTCCTGGGCAACATCCTGTTCATAAAGTATTTGTGTAGTAAAGGATTGGAAGTCCCTGCTGTTTCCAGATACAACAACTTGAGCCACCATGTTGGCTCTTCTCAGGCTGGGTCATCTGCTTCTCCACAAACTTAGTTTGGGGATGCACATTCTATGATCACAATTTTTGGTTATATACAACAGATTGATGTCAGTCTGTCTCAGAGCCCCTCATAATTTTCTTACCTTTCCAATCTCTAGTCCCACCTCCTCTCTCTCTATCCCGAGGTCTTCTGTCTCTCATTCTTTCTCCCTCTTCATTGCTTTAAGATGAAACAAAATCACAGACATTTATTTCTTGAGACAACTTTGTGATCATGGAGTCCAACCTTATATCTACCCCAGAGCAGGGCTGTGGCTTGTTGGAGATCACACAGCCAGCTGAAGCTCCTTGTGACCCGAGGAGGAGGAATCAGAGGTTCTGGGTTCTGGTTTCAATCCAGGCCACTGTCAGGGTGAGAATCCTTAGCATGGCACCTCCTGTACTAGTCAGGAGTCCAGGCTATAAGTGACAAAAACCCAACTGAAACTAGCCTTGGCAAAAGGGACTTTAATCACATATGCAATTGAGAATGGCAGGGATGGGATTGGGGGAGTAGCAACCAGAGACTTGAAGTCACCAGAAATCTCTCCATGGCTTTGCTCCTTTTCTCCTACCTCAGATGGGATTTTCTACACAGGGGGCCATGGCTGCTGCCTGCTCTTGACCCAAATTTCCCAGAGTTAACACTGAAAAAGAAAGGGTTTCTTTAGCTCCAGTTGAAAAAGTTCAGGCAGGGTCTTTGGTCATGTGACCTACACTTTGGATCAATCACCGAGGCCAACCAACTGTGATTGGCTGCGCTTGACAAACTACCATGCCCAGGGATGTGGGGTCAGATTGGTCTGAAGGAGGGGAGCAGGTATCCCAAAGAGGGCAGGTGGGAACACAGGTATGACCAAAGGGAGTCATTGAGAGCCAGGTAGCACCATGATCTGTGTTGCTTCCACTTTCTCCCTCTAGTTATGCTCTGCTTATTCTTCCTGTGCATTAACATGGTTGGGAGCGGGGAACAGAGGTCTAAGTGGGTCAAACAGGATTTGCTTGAGGAGAGGTCTCCTTACACTAGTTTTCTAGAAGAAACTGTAATACCCATTGTCCCATGGATATGGGCAAATTCATACTTGTCATCTGGAAGAGAATAGAATCCTCAGGGAATGAGACACAGGACTGGTCATATTTATGGTGGGAAAAGAAATCAGAGGTAGTCTTGGAACTGTTGGGAGCATGAAACTGTGTTTTCTCCCGTCAGCAACACCAAAAACCAAGTCCACTACCTGATTCTTGAGTTTTTTCCCTTTTTGCTCAAGCCCATTAAGATGTAAGTTCCAGCTCAACAAAAGGTTGTTTTAGGAAATAGTAGCGTTGCTGTCTAGATTGAAAGCATTGCTGTCAAGTACCAGGGGGTATACTTGGCTTTTGGTGTCGCTGATGGGAGAAAACAGTTTCATGCTTCCAATAGTTCTAAGACTACCTCTGATTGACTTAAAAGTGTTGTTATTTTTATTAATATTATTATTTTATTATTATCTAAAGCTTACTAATGAAAACATAGTTTCAGGATATTGAAGTGATTTTACTGCCCTACTATAGACTTAATCATTGGATGCTCTCAGGTTGAAAAAAAGGGCTTTGTTTGATTGAATTTTCTGAATAACTGGTTGACTTACAAGAAAATTTTGTTGTTGGTGGTGTGTGTTTAAAATCTTAGGGAGGGAAACCCTGATAGAACTTAGTAGACTCTATCCCTGTTTCAGCAAGACAAAGTGTGACAAAGAGAGACTGGAAGGCCTTAGGCAGAAGGCAGGTATGAAGCCAGTGGCGCTCTCTGGAGTTCATCATCTTTTGTCCATTTTTTTATATAACCGAGCCCAACAATATCTGCCTTTGTCATATTCCCTACCACTTCTTGGCATTTCTGTCCAAGGCAAATCTTTATTACGTGATTGTTAGTCACTAGCCACAGGAGTTCACTTTTCCAGCTATCCATGCTGCTTTGAAAGTGCTCCCGGCTGCTCCAGTCTTGTTGTGAATTCATTTTCATGTCTGACTTGTAACCAGGGACTCTGGGCATTAACAGAGAGGGGGTGAATCCTGATTTGCTGAAACCTAGCTTGGACCTGATGAGGCAAATATTAGTCAACTGTGCCCTGTGGGGTATTGGCTCCAGAAGGAAAGAATGGTTGCATTTAATTTATCTTTTACACAGTACAGAGAAGTTTTTAATTCTTCGAAGCAAATAGCCAGAAATGTCTGGTTCTATAGATTCAGCCTTTGGACTTTCCCCAAAACACAATATATCTCCTTGAAAGAAGACGAAAATGTAAGGATATCTACTATGTCATGTGGTTCATGCAAACTGCTCTTTGCAAATGGCTGAGTGGTTCCCGTTCTTGCACTGGGAAAGTTGAAATGGGGTTTGCTGAGGCCTGTGGTGTAGGGAGGCTTTGGCTCGTGCTGTTGCCCTGCTCGCCTTGCAGAGGCTATGGCCTTTGATAGTGAACACAACCAGTTCTTTGTTTAAACAGAGTCTGAATTCTGAACATAAATAGTCACCAAAAGGAATTATAGAATTTGAACTGAATGTAAACTGATCCCAGCATTATTCCAGAAGCTGAGCTTTTAAAGAAAATGTAGATGATTTCTCTCTGAAAGAATAGACATTGTATGATCTCAAGTTCTGATTATTGGGATTTTATTATACTGTAGAAGTTGGGAGGGGTGGAAGTAGAGAACTTGTAGTGAGTTGTTGTAAAATGAGAAGCATAGGCAAAAGCCAGACATAGACATGATTAAGACTAGCCTTAAAGATGTGCTGATAAGGACGGGTGCAGTGGCTCACACCTATAATCCCAGCACTTTGGGAGACCAAGGCAGGAAGATTGTTGGAACCCAGGAGTTCGAGACCAGCCTGGGCAACATAGCAAGACCTCATCTCTACAAAATAATCAAAACAATTAGTCGGGTATTGTGATGTGATGTATGCCCATAGTCCTAGCTACCCGGGAGGCTGAGGTGGAAGGATCAACTGGGCCCAGGTGGTCACGACTGCAGTGAATCATGATATGAGACCTCCTCAACTCAAAAAGGAGAGCACCAATAAAGTCAGCCTGCCTTTGGAAAGCCTTCTCTGGTGTTTCTCCCTAACACCTCACTTTTGGTTGCATCAGGGGAATGTTACATTTCAAGAGGATGCACTACACTATGAGTACTGAACATTCACTGAAATAACTTCCTTTAGAGAAACCCAATAAAAAAGACCCTCTCACCCCATCAAGGCCACTTGGGCCCTAGTGGCAACACTATCATAAATCAGGAGGACTTGTTGCCTTGTATTTTGTAGCATGTGGTACATCGCTTTAATATGCTGTGTTGTCTGGAGAGAACAGGGCTACATTGCATGGGTATGTATAGCTAGACGAGCTCAAATGTGCCATCTCACAGTCCAGACTTCTTCCCATGATATGGACCTGCTTGGTTCTAACCAACCAGATTGCTGTCCTCTTTGCTTATCTGAACACTAACTGGGTACCATCTCCTCTATGGCACTTTCCTGGACGCCTCAGTCCTTCATGTCTGTTTTGTCTAATATTAAGTTTGCTTTCCGAGCCTTATTATAGTTAGTGTTTGACTGATGTATCTTTTTTCATGCTTTTTAAAAAAAAATTTCATTCTTTGTGTGTCCTTAGGCTTTAGGTATGTTTTTTATAAACAGCATATGGTTTTTTAAATTGCTACCCAGTAGTCCCTGTCTTTTAAATGATGAGTTTAGTCTTTTTATTAAAGACTGTGATTACAAACTTATTTGGATTTATTCTTATCATTTGACATTGTACCTTCTATTTGTCCTGCTTTTTCTATGATCCTTTTTTCTTCTTTCTTGCTCCCCCTTTTTGGATTGCTTGCTTCTTATTCCCCCCACCCTCTCATTGATCTGGATGTTCTATACGTCTTCTGTTCTTTCACTGAAATTTTGTGATGCATACTAAGCAAACTCTATGCTAATCCATATCTTAGTCCTCTTTGCATATAAGATAAGCATCTTTTAAGACATTGACTCCTTGTGTACACCTTCCAGACTTACATGCTTTTATACTCAGTATTTAGTTCTGTGTTTTTAAAACTAACAAAATATATATTATTATAATTTTGTATAGAAAATATTTGTTTAGATTTATATACAAGTTTATTAGTCTCTCTTCGCTTACCAAGCCTCTGGGATTATATCTGGGATCATTTTTCTTCTTCTAGAAGTATATTCTTTAGAAGATTTTTTTCCTACCAGTAGTTTGTCAAGTTTACTCTTAATTTTTGCATATTAGAGAATGTATTTCTTTCACCCTAACACTAAAAAATAAGTTTTCCATGTGCACAAATCTAGGTAGACAATGATTTTCTTCAAGCATTTTGAAGATGGTTTCTTCATATGATGTTGAGAATTATGCTCTCTGGTTGCTGCACCTTTTTTTTTTTTTAATGATTTGTCTACTCTTTGACTGCTTTAATATCTTCTCTTTGTTGTTGGTGTTCTGTAGCTCATTATCATATATCCAGGTGTGTGTGCATGTGGGTGTGTATGTGTGTTTAATCCTGCTTGATGTAGTTTATACTTCTTGTATTTGTGGATTCAGATCTTTCATCAGTTCTGCAGAAAGTGAAGTCATTATCTCTTCAACAATTGCCTCTTCACTATCTTCTTTTTTCTTTCCTTTTCTAATTCCAGTTAGAAATATTAGCCTGTCATTCTATCTCCCATGTCTCTTAACTGCCTCTGGTCCTCACTGGTCTTCCCCTGCTCTATTCCTCTATGCAACTTCTAGTTCATACCATCAGATTGAATACAGACATTATTTCTTCTGCCTTCTCATGCTTTAGTTTAGTTTTCCTGAAGTACAAGTGCCCCTGTCTTACGTGACATTTGTATTCTCATGGCACTTTCAGATCATGATATAGTAAGTGCTCAATGAATGCCTAATGGATACAGGCTCAGTATTTCATGCTCTCAAATTACACTCTAGTTGAGTCTTACATACATGATCTCTTAGAAGCCAGCTGTGTGCTTTGGGCCAGGGTACATCCATGATCTCTTTACAAGCCTTGGGATTATATAGTGCTCTGTCTGACTTGCCTCAGTTGAGATGGAATCTTTTACCCTTATGAGCTTTTCAGCACAGGGGACTTACCTGCACCATTGACACTTACCTTCTTGTCTTCTCTATCTGGGCTTTTCAAGCTGGCCCTGTTTGTCCAGAATTTAACCTCCAAGAGCTGACTTTGAAACTATTTGAGAATGAGTGCTGTCTCTGAACAACAATTTGAATTTGAGATCTGCCTCTACTGGCTGTGTGACTCTAGGCTCTGAGCCTTAGTTTCTGTATCTGTAAAATGGAAATGGCATAGTTGTGAAGAGTAACTGAGATAGTGAACCTGAAAGTTCTTAGATGTTGAATACAGTTATTGTCTGAAAAACAACATTAAATGATTACTGTAGCCAGTAGGCAGGAAACAGAAAATAGTCTTATATCTCAGACTCTGGAAAATAAAGTCCAAACTATGTTACTGCATGTGTTTTAAAGATTATTTAACAAATCTGTCAATCTAACTTTAATCAAAAAGTGCTGAAAGAAAAAAAACATTTTTTTTTCTGGGACACAAGATCAAATTTTTTTAAAAAAGGGAATTGAGTGGTTTATTTAAAACTGTGAGCACCTTGGAACTATTTGAAACTCTATGTCCCCTTTAAATCACATTACTCCTGAGTTAATAGCTAAGATGACAGCTAGGGAGAATAGGGCAACAGGAAATAAGGGAGAGGACTTAAGACATAAAAAGTGTCAGGCTTCAGAACTTCAAGAATGCTGAATTCCATCTCAAGTCCCAGCATCCTGCCCCTTAAGCCTGTGGTGAGGCCACTGCATTCACAGGGATCATCTTTTCTGTTGCAAATGGTTTGAAATCAAAGCCATGTGCAAGGCTCACTGCTCCATCCCATGACCTCTTTCCAGCTCTGTGTGCCAGTTCCTGCTCCCTGTGGGGTCTGAGAACCCTGGAATCTTGAAGTTTTCCTAGGAAACAGTTTCACCCTTGGGCACTCTTATGGCAGCAGAGATAGAGCAATTGATGTCATCACGATGCATATCTCTTGTCCCTCCCCACTGTTTTATTTCTTAAATAAGGCATTGCTACAGGCATGGGGGCATTCTTCTTCTCAACCGCCAGTGCCCTGTGAGGTGAATAGGAGAGGCCAAATTCCCATTTTATAGATGAGAAAACTGAGACTTGCTCAAAGTCACACATTCTGAGAGGGAATAACAGTTCAGGTTTCAATCTCTACTATTCTCCCAGGACTGCATGGGGCAGGGGCAGTAACAGTACCACTGCCCACGAAAAACAATCTCGAGTTCATAGGCCTCCCCTCAGTAAAATATTGGCTGTTAGAGAAACCAGCTATAAATCCCATTTCAGCAATAAGAAACTGAGGCCCAAGCATGTACTCATGGATCTATCCACAGAGGGTTGTTTCCAAATCTGAGTTTTATGACTTTTGTCCAACACTCAAAATAGATTTATTGTTGTGGATTCTGATTCTTCTAAAAAGTGGAAATTCATATTTGATGCTTCTATCAACTAGAGGCATGAATTAGTAATTGAAACTATAGTTTCAGTCACTGAACTGCCTCCAATCTACAAAGTGCTTTCACATCCTTTATCTCGTTTGGTCCATATACCCCAGTGCCAAGCATGCCAATGAACCAGAGCATTGTTCATCTCCATGGAAGCCATTGTTCCACAGTATTTCTGGAAGCGCTTCCATTTCACAGATGGAGAAACTGAGTCACAGAATGTAACTTTCCTAAATAAAATTGCTCTCTTTCTCACTCTAAGTCACCACCCATATATTGTGTTCCCTGATGTTTCTCATGAAAATGTAGATCTTGAAGAGATTCTTGCTTTGGGAGTCAGGAAAACTGGGATAAAGTCCTGATGTGGATGACAATTAGCTGAGTGACCTTGAGGAAGTCACTTTCCTTCTCTAAGCCACTTGCTTTTCTCATCTATAAAATGGGGACAACTAGTACCTACTTCACATAATTCCTGAGAAAATATAATGTGACTGTGCTGAGTTCAATGCCTGTCACATAAAGTGTGCTCAATAAGTATTAGTTGAATTTGTATCTCTTTAGACTTAGTTATCTAATCTGTTAAAGAGGGATAGTCATTCTTGCCCGCCTTCATCACAGTGTTGTTAAACTCTCAGGTGAGATCGTGCATGTAAGGAAATCATGTTAAAATGCTTTGTGATGATGAGAACTCTATTAGTTAAAACTGTATGGAAGTTGCAGAAGTTGCGGACAATGCTTTATAACTAGAATCCTAGGCATGCATTGGCTTTTGCTCACACCCCTTTCACAGAAGAATAAATGATTTACCTCATTTTGCAGATATAGTCATTGAGGAGTAGTTTTCTGGAATCAGTCCAGAATGGAAGCCTGGCATCATACTGGAAAGTTGTAAGTGCTCAAAGAGAAGCATGAGGAGCACTTATTCTCTCTTGTCCAGGAGGGTTCAAAAAGGGACATGGTGTACGTTGGGTCTTAGAAAGTTGGTAGGATTGGGGTTCATGGAGATTTTTGGAGCAATATCAGCTCCAGAAACACTGTGGGCACAGGCAAGAAGATGGGAAAGCATTGGAGTGCAGGGGAGCTAACCAATCCCTTCGTTAAGCTGGAGCAAGGGATTGGGGAAAATACAACTCAGCAGGAATGACCCAGGCCAAGAGTTCAGCCTCCAGACCACCAAGAGATGAACTGGAGGGTTCTGGGAGTGTGACAGGAAGATTCCACCCAGTCCCTGGTGGGTAGGGAAGGGAGTTTTGCTCTGAAAAGAATGTAACTTTAAAGCTTTAGGAGGCATCTTTATAAGGCTGAGACCTGGGATGATGTTTCTTTGATTATTTTTTCTCCCTGTCATTATTTTAAATGAAAAGTTAGGTTCAGATAATAATTAGGTTCTCTAATAGGGCCAATAATAATTAGCTGCTAAAATTTATTGAATATTCACTACATGCCAGTCACTCTTTGAGTAGTTGTATTATTTTCCTTGAGCTACCAGAGCAAATTACAACAAATCAGGTGGCTTAAAGCAATGGAAATTTATTCTTCACATTTCTGAGGGTCAGAAATTCAAACTCAAGGGATCAGCAGGGCCAGCCTCCCCCTGAAAGTTTTAAGAGGAAGATCTTCCTTGTTTCTTTCAGCTTTTCTCCAGGAGTCCCTCGGCTTGTGGCTGAATCACTCCAATTCTAACTCTGTCTTCACGTGACCTTCTCCTCCATGCGTCTCTTATAAGGATACTTGTCATTGAATTTGGGGCCCATTCAGATAATCCAGAATAATCTCATTTCAATTCCTTAACTTCATCTGCAAATGAAACTTTCCAAATAAATTCATGTTCACAGGTTTTGGAGACTAGTATGTGGACATACCTTTTGGGGGCCACCACTCAACATATTAAAGTGGTTTACATACGTTATATCATTTCGTTCTCAAAGGTGATTACTGCATGGGGTAAGTAATATCATCATAACCTTGGTTTTATAGACGAGGAAACTGAGACTCAGAAAGAGGTTAAGTAACTTGCTCAAAGTCATACGGCCAGTAGGTGGCAGAGCTGGGATACGCGGCCAGCAGTCTAGCTGAGGGGTCTGCGTACTGCTAACCCTCATGCTCTTCTGTCTGCTTGTGATGTTTGGGAGAGAAATCACTCTGGGTGATAAAGAAACCAGAAATTTGGAACTGCACCCCTGGCATGAGAGAGGATATAGTAGGTAAGGGGTCCTAGAAAGGACAGAAGATGTGACCTTGCAGACAGGGTCCTGACAAAAGGAAGAACAGATGCTAACAGACCTTAGGAGAAGAAAAACCCACAGGACACTCTTTTGAGTGTTGTGCGAACGTGAGCGCGTGATGTGCGTTTGCGTGTGCGTGTATGTGGACATGTTGGTTGACAGGACATCTGGGGCAGTGAGGTCAGTTCCTGGAGCATCCTGGGCTGACATCTCACCTTCATCTGCCACCCATAGCAGGTGTGGATTCGTGGCATGCCTGGGAAGGAAAGAGAAGCCTTGGGAGTCACATGAAGGGTACACTAAGAGGACGGTGGCCATGGGAGGGTGACCCTGAGAATGCTACCTCCTAGGAATCTCTGGATCTTAGGGACGAAGCTACATTTTCTGTGTTCCTACGGGATGAGACATCCTCTCATTTGGCTATTAGAGGAAAAGGGGTCCCATCCCCAGAGGGCTGCAGGACTAGTCTGGGCCACAGGAGGTCTGAGAGAGTCACCTGAGATGTGGGATGCGGGGACTGTTCCCACAAGCCGCTGACAGAAACTGCTACCCTCCCAGGACGTCCACAGGAGAGGAAGCAGTCCCTGGCAGCTGCTGTTGGGTCAGTGAGCAGCTGCACACCCCAGAGAGGAGAGAAAGTTGGCTTGCCACACCCACTTCTCTCCTCCTCCCAAGGCTATTCTGGGAAGGAGAGGATGTGAGGGCTGGACCTAGGGGATGGTGGGGGGCACAATGTGCCTGGCTTCTCTCCACTTTATCTCTCCAACATATTGGTATCTCGTTTTTCACCCACATTGCCATGCTGGCCTCCAAATGGAAAAGCGCCCTTGACAGAGAAAGGCAGGGACATCCTAAAGAAAGACGTTTCCCCTATCCCCCCGACCTCTCCTGGCTCCTCTGGCTGGGTTCTTACTAAAGGCTGCAGGAGTTCGCACCTAATGGGAGTCACCTGGAGTTTGGTGAAGATGGGAAAACGAGATAAGGTGTATGACAGCCCCGCATGGACCTCATGGGTCCAACACAAATGCCAAGTGACTATGGCCAAGGGAGTTGGGTGTCAAAGGTCAAAGAGACCCAGCTGCTCTCTCTGGCTCTGGTTCCCACAGTGTTTTCCCCACTGACCTGGTTCTTAGTGATACACATCCACTCAGGTCTCCTGCTGACTGTGTCTTACCCCTGTTAGAGCAAATCAAAGGCCAGAGGGGAGGGCAGGTGACATCCCAAGGGCTAGCTAATGGAGTAGGTGCGGCAAGAATGAGACTTCCTTTGACATCTCCATGATTGGCCTTTCATTTTCCCATGACTGCTGCTCAGGCCTCAGGACTGAATGGTACATGGCTTATTGGTGGAGGGAGGGGATGTGGTGGAGAGGGAGAGAGGACATGATGAAGGGGTGGTGGAAACCTAGGGCAGAGGTGGTGCTCTCTAATCATTGCAAGTACCCTCATCTTCCCCAGCCTCCTGTGTAGTTAAGGAGGCCATGGGGAGTTCTGGCCAATGGACCATGAGCAGTACAATGTGTGTTTTCTCTGGGCCAAGGCAGTAAAAAACCATTGCCTCTTCTCCGTCCCCCTCTTCTCTTACTATAGGAACCCTGGAGACCCCATGGTCTTGATGCCTGGACTGCAAGATGCAGAAAGGCTGGCCAACCTCAACTGGAACTTTCTCGAGAGAGAAATCAGCCTTTGTTGTGCTAAGCCACTGAGATTTGAGGGTTTCCTGTGTGGCTGCTAGTATTAATTACTTAGATGAATGCAACCCCTTATGTCAATATAGCTCCTGCAGTTATCTAATATCACTTTCGTTTTATAACAACTCTAGGAGATAGGTAATTTCCGTTCTTCCCATTTTACAGGTGAGCAAAGAGTAGCAGTGACTTGCCCAAGGTCATGCAACTAGAAAATATGCAGATGGGACTGTTGAAAGTTAAGCACAAGTACAGAGGTGGCAGTAAGCATGCAATGAAGAGGATGCCCCACCTGATTTAAGTAGGAGGCCAGGTAGAGATGGGATAGAAGGGAGGGGAGAAGGGAGCACTGTAAGGAACATCTTGACTCTTTCTTCTCTCAGAGTCCTTAGCCTCATGGTGGACCCAGGACCCAGGATTTGGGGGGAGGGGAGTGCCCTGTGTGAGGATCCCCAGCACCAGGAAGTTAGAACCACACAATGTGTCTTTGGGGGATTCGTGTTTTCCGTTCTAGGTGTGCTCTGGATAGGAGGGTGGGCGGCAATGGAACCATCGAGACTTTGCACAAAACATGGTGGAAGGCAGAGTGCTCTGCCCTGAAGCCATCCTCATTTGAACCAGGCTGACATTGCTCAACCTGGTTTTGGGCTCTTGTTTGGGACTATTTACCAGCCACATCCTTTTTGGTTAAGCTACTTAAGAGCTGGTTCTGTTTTTCTCTTTCGGTATTGTGTTTATTTTTTCAACAGATAACATATACACATGGTTGAAGCATTTTAAAATGCCTGCCCCTTGTCTGTTCTGTTCCCATTTCACCTTACAGGTAACTGTTGCTGTTAGTTCATTGTTTCCCTTTAGATTTTATTTTGTAAATTTGTAAGATAATTGAGACATGTATTATTTTTTTCCTCGCTTTTCTCGGGAATACTAACCCACTATACTGCATCCTGCTTTTTTGACTTAAGACATCTTGGAGGTATTTCTAGACAAGAATAAAGAGCATCAAAATCTCTCTCCCTCCTCCCTTCTTCTCCTGTTTGTCTCTCTCTCTTTCCTCAAAGAATGTGTGGTATTCTGCTATAAGGATATATCACAATTTATTTGACCCATTTCCCATGGACAGACATTTAGTTTGTTTCCTACCTTTTGGTCTTATGCATAATAATGCAATGAACATCTTCTACATATGTCATTTTATGTAGTATATTAAAATAAACTTGAAGGATAAATTCCTAAAGTGGAATTGCTGAGTCAAAGAGCATGTACATTTTGCATTTTGATAGATACCAAATTTCCCTCTATAAGGGTTTGTTGTGTCAAATTTTTTTCCTTACCACACTGTATGAGAATGCCATTTTCTGCAGTTTCATCAAAGAATGTGCTGGTGTTCAAACTTTCTGACATATCTTTGCAAGGGGAAAAATAGAAAAGCTTTACTTTACATTGTTCCTATCTTAAGTGAGGTTGGACATAGTCTCAAATACTTAAGAGAGAGTTGTAATTTTTTAAAAATATATAAATTATCTGTTTCTAACTTTTGTGCTATGTTGTTGGTCTTTTTTCTATTAATTTTTAGAAGCTTTTTATTTATTATGGAGACAAGTTCACTGTCAATGAGATAGGTTACACATACTTCTTCCTATTTTGACATGTTTACTTTTAAAAAATATTTTCTGCTCTTTGTTGTTGCTGGCGGTGGTTGTCTGTTTGTTTGCCATGTGGAAGTTTTTGGTTCTCATGTAGGCTGCATTAGGCCCTTCCTTTTATAATCTGTACATCTTGCTGTAGTTAGAAAGACCTTCTCTATGCCAAAGTTTTGAAAGAATTCTCCCATGTCTTTTTCTGGGACTTCCATAGTTTTATTATTTTTTGTTTTTGATTGATTTTGCAGTTTTATTATTTTTGTTTTTGATTGTCTTTGATAAAATTTTGAATTTCCTAATTAAATGGATCCAAGCTTATTTTTATCTAGTTTGCTAACAAGATATAATATCGTCTGCTGAATATGTTATTTTTTAACCAGCAATTTGAAATGCCACTTTCATCCTTGGACCGTCTCGTATTTCTCAGGGACATTTCTGATTTTTCTCTTCTGTGCCATCTGTTTATCTATTGATCTGCATGTGTCACAGTTCTTTAAAAGCATGAAATTTTTTTTAATATCTGGTGGGTAGAAAACCCTTCTTTCTCTTCTTTTTTAGAGTTGACTGGGTGATTCTTGCTTGTTTATTCTTCTATATGAAATGTAGGATCAGAAGATTCAGTTCAAAAATGCATGTTAGTATTTTATTGGAATTTGATTAAATTAAAACATTAATTGAGGAAAGGGTGATATCTTTTTTTTTTTTTACATTGAGCCTTCCTATCCGAGTCTCAATGTAACTTGACTTTCCATTGACTTGAGGCTTCTTTTATTGCCTCCTCATCAGTTCTAGCTCTGTTCACAGGAGGCCTGCAGGACAAATCCACAGTAAGTTCTAGCTGTTCATAATGACAGCAATAACTAAGGGCCCCATCTGGCCTCTACTCATCTCCCTCTGAGCCAAAGCTCACACACCTTGACCTCATGTGGCATTTGGGTTGGGGCTTGTGGGGGAGAAGGGTGGGTCTGCTACCAACACATAGAAAAAAAGACAAGGGAGGGGGCCTTGGTGGTGGGGAGAGAGAATAGCATCTGAGTACCCAGAACTGAAAGTCAGCAATCTCAGACAAAGATAGAAAGAAAGAGGCAGGCGCAGAGGGTTGTGGGTTCTCGGGAACCCTGCGGGAAGGAGGGGAGGAAGAGAAACCAGAAGCCATGAGCAAGAGCAAGGTGTGGGGGGAGAGGAGGAGCAGGAGAGGGCACTGGGGCAGGAGCGTGGTCCAGTGAGGCCCGGGGAACAATTGCAGCAGGGACGGAAGAGGCTGTGGGCAGAAGGGATAGAGGAGAGGGAGATGGATGGACTTTTCTTCACGTCTCTTCCCTCTTACTTCAGCTCCTACTCCCCAAAGAGACTGCTGCCTCTTCAAGGGCTGCAAAATGTGTCCAGTTTCAAAATTGTTCTTTAATTACAATAAATAATATACATGTAGAAATGCATAAACATATATGTACAGCTTACTGAATGGTTATGAAGTCAAATCCCTTGTTACCACCAGGACAAGAAATGGAACAATTGCCAGCACTCCAGAAACTTCCCTCACGTGTCCCTCGGAGGTAACCATTGTCCCTGTTTTTCATGATCAGAAGACATTTGCTATTATAATAAATAAAAAGATGTTGGCAAATTTAAGACCTGAACTGAAATGTGCCAGAAAGGGGATTAGAACCCAGACTAAGATGGGAGATCTGGAGGGCAAATCAGGAAACTGAGACAAAATGCAGACTTGGAACAGGGGTCCGGGAGGAAGGCAGCTGTTCACTGGGGGGATGTGCCCTCCCATCCATGGCATCCCTGTGGGCCCCCTGACTGTCTAGTTCAGAGCGTGTTGCACAGGCCAGACCTGGCAGCGCTAGAAAAATCCTCCAGGACCCTGATTGATGCCCCTGTCTTCTTTTGTTCTGTGCTGGTGTCTGCCATCTCAGTCGGGCTCTGTGGTGGGACCAGTCACACAGATGCCAGCCACAGGGATGACAACGGGTCTGTTTTCAAGAGACTGGGTTGTGAGCAAGTCACAAACAAAACCAAAGAACATGACCCGTCACCCCAGAGCACCACTTTTCGCCTACTGATGGATTTGGCCTCTGTCCTCACTGTTTTGGTGGGTCAGCAGAGAAGTGTCCACTTACTTAGGATGTAATTTTAAGAGCTCCAAAATGCCCAACTACCCTCCACCCAAAATAGAAATTCTACTCGTAGGAGACAGCCCTTCAGCTCAAGAAGGCTCCTGTCAAAAAAAAAAAAATCGCTAACCAGAGACAGAAAACCAAATAATGCATGTTCTCACTTATATGTGGGAGCTAAATGGTCACAAAGATGAAAAAAATAGACACTGGGGACACTAATAACGAGCAAGGCAGGGAGGGGAGTTAGGGTTCAGAAATTAACTTTTGGGTATGATGTTCACTTTCTGGGGAATGGGCCACCAGTGACCCAATCCCTACCATTATCACGTGCCTGCCCTGAATGTAAAATAAAAATTAAAAAATAAAAAAGAAATAGCTAATCAGATAGGACAACTTACTTCAGCGACTAATGGATGTTGACATCCAGGCAGACTTTTATTTGTGGGGAGGGCATGGTAACTGGCAAGTAACACAGGACAGGTACCTTTGACGTGGAGGCAGGTAAGGGAAATATCTGCAGCATTGCCTCGGAGAGGAGGCTCAGGGGAGGAAGTTTCTAGTGGGGCAGCCTGGGGAAACTAGTGAGAAGTTCAGAGAGGTGATAAGGCCCCAGTTTCACTGACTGTCTTGGCCAACTGAGTGTGGATTCAAGGGTACGCATTGGCCTCAAATTCCATGGAACTACTAATTCATTTCTTATTCTGCCAACTCTCTCCTGTTATTCTATGGTATTCTACAAGGGAAGTGGGAATCTTGCTCCCATTTCTCTCCACCTCAACCCAAACATCAAGACCAAGGCCTAACCATTCTCTGGAAATGCTCCAAACTGGAAGGCAGAGCAGCCACTCTGCTCACTTGAACATTCACTGTGGGATAAGACAAGTCAGACACATGCCACTTATCCTGCTCTCCAACTCATAAAGGAACAAGCAGTATGGTTTTGTTCTGTCCATTAGGGCAATGAATGCAATGCAGAGGGCCTAAAAAGGCTACTTCCTTCTTGGTGCCATACAGTAGGACACTCGCAAAAAACTATTGTTTCTGTACTTGGTTCAGTTGATAAGAGGGAAGCAAATCCTGAGCAACTTGGCGAGACCTCATCTCTACAATAAATAAAAAAATCAGCCCAGTGTGGTAGCGCATGCCTGTAATTCCGGCTATTCGGAAGGCTGAGGCGGAAGGATCGCCAGTGCCCAGCAGGTTGAGGCTGCGGTGGCTGGGAGTGGCCACTGCCCTCCAGTCTGGGTGAGAGTGAGCCTCCAACTCAAAAAAAAAAAACAAATTTAATATTCTTGATATTATGTGCAAAGCTTTGTGCTAGGTATGCGAGGGAGCAAAAGGAACATAAATTGGGGAGCACATGCCTTGCTTCTCTGGTGCAGTCCTGGTTTGCACCTACTGCCCTGGTGTAATTCCTACTAGGGTTCCTCCCCTTTTTAAAAAATCTTAGGAGCAACCTGGTTTGGACAATAAGTGATATGTTCACTCTCAGTATAAAAATGCTATTGGAGGCTCAGTGCAGTGGCCCACACCTGTGATTTCAGCACTTTGGGAGTCTGAGATGGGAGGATTGCTTGAGCCCAGGAGTCTGAGACCAGCCTGGGCAGCATAGTGAGACCTTGTCTCTATCAAGAATCAAAAATTTAGCCTGGTATGGTGGCAGGGGCCTGAAGTCTTGGCTACTTAAGAGGCTGAAGTGGAAAGACTACCTGAGTTCAGGAAGTTGAGGCTGCAGTGAGCCATAATTGTGTCACTGCATTTCAGCCTAGAAGACAGAGTGAGACTCTGCCTTAAAAAAAAATCACTATAATCACTATTGGAGAGTTCACAATCTAGCTGGAAAAAATAAGCAGCTCATGTTTGGGGAATGAATGAAGTGAGATAAAGGTGGACTGCAATTAGGAATGGTGCATTGAAATCTATGGATTGGCCTGGCTCGGTGGCTCAGCCTGTAATTCCAGCACTTTGGGAAGCCAAGGTGAGTGGATTGCTTGAGCCCGTGGGTTCGAGACCAGCCCGGGCAACTTGGCGAGACCTTGTGTCTATAATAAACCAAAAAATTAGCAGGGCGTGGTAGCATGCATCTGTAGTTCCGGCTACTTGGAATATTGAGGCAGATGGATTGCTGGAGCCCAGCTGGCCGACACTAGGGTGGCCGAGAGTGTGCTACTGCACTCCAGTCTGGGTATGGAGTGAGACTCCAACTCAAAAAAAAAAAAAAAAAAAAAGAAAAGATATCCATAGATTTCTAGAGAGTGAACCTATAAACCAATGTTCTTTTCTCTCTTGCTATTTAGGTTTCTGTAAGAGAAAGTGAGCACTTTTTTTGAGAGAGAGAGAGAGACAGAGACGGGGAGACAGGGTCTTTCTGTGTCACCCAGGCTAGAGTGCAGTGGCTTGATGACAGCTCCCTGGCACATGAAGCCACATCTGGCTAATTTTTAAAAAATATTTTGTAGAGACAGTTCTCGCTATGTTGCTCAGGCTGGTCTCAAACTCCTGGCCTCAAGTAATCCTCTTGCCTTGGCCTCCCAAACCACTAGGATTATAGGCATGAGCCATGGGACCTGGCAGTAGAACCAGGTGGCACAGCTACAGGGCATCAAATGCATCCATTCTCTGTTGGCGGCACCTTCTGGACACACCTGTAAGGTTTGTGGTGTGAAGGATGCCCCCTAATGTTGTGCAACACAGCACCCTGGATCCTGGGTTTGGAAGGAGCTGAGAGGCCATTGTCTCACTCCAGTTGTTCCTTCTCAGGTGGGGAGCCTGCCAGTTCCCTGAGGGCAATGGTCATGCCTTGCTCATCTTTACATGTTTTGGCACAAGTTCATGCCACAGAGCAGTCCTCCGTTAAACGTGGGCTGAACTAAGACACATTTGACCATCAGCTCTTAATGCAAGGCCCTCAAAGACCTTTAATGAACCTGGTCTGACCCAATGGCTCTCAATCATGGCTGGAGGGACATCAAGAGGGTTCATGCACCTGAGCCCTCCTAGCTGTCGGTGTCAGTTTCTCTGTGGTGGGCCTGGGCATGAATGGGGTTCTGATTTGTGGGTTGGGGTTGCCACCTCTTATCTCTCCTCTCCTGGACCTGCAGACCCTGTGGTGATGGGGAGGTCAGAACCTCTTTAAGGGCCAGTTCCACACTGAATGGCTCTCATGGTCTGTGGTTTGACGACTTCTATTCTCTGGGTTCTCTTGAGAGGTGCTGACTGGGTATAGAAAATACATTCAAGCTGTGGGGCCTCTGCTGGGGACAGGTTGCAATTCTGGGAATTGCTAATGAGGGGAGCTTTCTATGGGAGATGGGGTGGCTGACAGTAAGGAGGGAGTAGGAATGGCTGCATTGCTCCCTCCAAGGCCCTCACTGAAGGTCATCATCACCTGATTAAAATGTTTCCATCTCAGGTCTCTCCAGCAGGGCCAGAGGGAAGAAATCAGGGAGTGAGTGGGTCCCCAGACTTGGCCTCACTCTTGGCCTTCTGAGGGCTGGATGCAAAGGGGTGACTGGGATTGGCAAGGGTCATGAATCCATTCAGAAAGAGAAGTATATAACTGGGAGCAAGGTGGAGAAGGAAGAAGGGAGACAGACATGAACATATCTGATCCCAGGAAAGGTCTTGGGGATACTATAAAATAACGGTTCTTCATGAAAGAACAAGAAACTGGTAAAGTAGCTCTTGTCCTAGCCTTCTGTACCAGATGAGTCATGAATTCATAGAGTGGGGGGGCAGCCGGCAGGGAGCAGGTGAGGGAGACACAGGGTACCCCTTAGACGGCACAAGGCACCCATGCAGTGTCAGTCCTCTGCCTGGGAAGAGGCATGTCTGGAACTCTATAGCTCTTCTCTCCAGCCATGAGAATGAGACTTTCAGGAAGCCCCAGTGAGGCAGGATGTGGTAGACAAGAAGGAAAATCTGAGAATCCGTCCTGATGTTTCCATCAGCTTATACACATTTATTGTGTTAATTCCCAAAGCACTCAGGGAGTTGTTTCTCTTTGCTCTGTATCATTTTACTGGTGCAAAGCAAGAAACAGATGGTAAAAGCAGACAAACTTGGACCGAGGGATTTTGGTTCCCCCAATCTGCCTCCCCAAAGTTGCCGTATAATCTTGTGCCCTGGTTTCTGCTCTTGAGCAAGACAATCGGGGTTACAGTCCCAACTCAATCACTTTCTACCTGGTTGACCTTGGGCACGTCATCCCAGCTCGATGCGCCTTGATCTTCTCAGCAGTCAATGGAGGGGTTGTGTGAAGGGTGAAGACAACACATGCTCTGTGCCAGATGGCTCTGTGCCAATCATGTCGTCAGTGCTCAGGAAACAGAGGCTGTTAATATTAGTCTGAGTATAATTGTAAGTGATCCCTCATTGCTTACCAGGTGTCAGGAGTCCTGCTAAGCAATTTACACACCACAGGTCATTAATCCCTCTAACCCATTTCACAGACTAAGAAATTGCTCTATAGAGTGGCCCAATAGAGTATGGGAAGGTTCCATATCTTGCTAGTGTGGCAGACCTGGGATTTGAATCCAGGCAGGCAGCTCCAGAACCCACACTTGCTATACAACTTCTTTCCTTAACATTGTCACAGTTTGACACGGAGACTTGGTCCTCTCTCCTTGGACTGTGCCTTTTCGTGTGTGTGTGTGTGTGTGTGTGTGTGTGTGTGTGTGTGTGTGTGTGTGTGTGTGTGTGTAATGGTCCAGATATGCCAAATCCTTCAACTTCTCTATATTTTTTCCCCTGAACTTCCATGTGCCTGACCTGGTTTTAGGTGCTCTGATGACATCTCACTGAACCCTCCTTACAGATCTTTGAGAATGATAATCTCCCAATTTACTGATGGAAATTAGTGCTCTTTGGATCACCCACCATGACTCCCCTTTCTCAAGGGTCCTGTTTTCTGGGGGATATTATTCCAGGTAAGGAAGCATTGTGGGTAGAAGCTCTGAGGCATCATGGCCCTTTGGGGAATCTGCAAATGTCTATGGGCTGAGGTGGCAACCACATCATCCTCATAAAAGCACCTCATACACCTGCCCGGGTTATAAAGCCTTCTCACCTACCTCTGGGTCTGCTTTTAGGGATCAGAGAGTTCAGCAGTCCCGTGAGTTGGGGGGACATGCAGGTTTTATTTTCCAGCCTGACTCTGCTTCCCCAATTATAAAATAGATGTCAGTGTAAGGTTAGGTGTATTGTGCTTGGTGGTGGTGGGGCAGTTAGGCTCATGAAAGGGGCTTCTTGGGAGAGAGGCATCATATTTAGGCGGTTTCCAGGAGGAGTCTGGCCTACTATGGGGCAATATGAAGAAGGCAGCTTGGAGACATGCTGGGCCCAAAAGGGCTTGTCTCTAAAGGGGAGGAGAGACTGGGCACAGTGGCTCAAATCTGTAATCATAGCACTTTGGAAAACTGAGGTGAGAGGATTGCTTGAGGCCAGCAAACAAAGTGAGACCCCATATCTACAAAAAAAAAATAGCCAGGTGTAGTAACACATACCTCTAGTCCCAGCTACTTAGAAAGCTAAGGTAGGAGGTCCGCTGGAGCACAGGAGTTTGAGGCTGCAGTTAGCCAAGATCGCACCATTGCACTCCAACCTGGGAGACAGAGCAAGACTCTGTCTCTAAATAAACAAACAAACAAATAAATAAAGGGAGGTAGTTACAGCTCCCACCTCACTCCTACTCCTGGGGTGAACAAGCTAAGTGGGTCCCAACCAGCCAGTCCATCCCAGCTAACTCCTGTGGAAACCAGACTCTGTGGGTTTCCTTCCTGGCTCACCAGAGTGAGCTCTGGTCTAAATGCCAAACGTGACTCCTCATGGTCATAATGATGCTCTCGCCTTCTGCTTCTCTGAGAATCTTTGCCTCAATGAAGCAAGGTCTCATGTTCTAGAGGGTGGTCCACAGACCCACATTTCTCAGGAGAATTCCTCATTGCCGATCCTCAGCTCTGAGGCAGAACAATCTATAAGGTTCACAACTTCCAAAATGTCCACAGCCACCCTGCGTCTTCTCAGTCTTGAATGAGCACAAGAGTCAGAAGCGGTGGCACTAGTCCTTGTGTCTGGACTGGGTGGGGCCCACATCCCTGGGGCACAGGCACCCTGGGTAGTGTCTCTGCATCCCAGAATTTCCAAGAAAGTCTTGATTCAAATAGCCTGCTGTGTTGGGAGACCACGTGTCAGGCTAGTGCCAGACAAATGTGTTCTGATTTTTATTTCAGAAAATACGGTCAGCATAACTGGGGAGAGAGAAATTGGAAAGGACAGTAATTGGAGCCTGGTCCTGGGCATGAGAGGGAAACCACAGAGAGGCTCCATTTCAGTTTGCTTGAACAACAGTAGCTATCATAGTCCATCAGGGTGGAAGGGCTGTCAAGGTCATCTGGTTCAGCCTCAGTCTTTCCATAAACATGTCCTGGCCATTCTGTGGCTTTGAGAGTTGGCTCAAAATCAGACAGATGCACGTTTGAATCCCAGCCGTCCACTTCCTAACTGTGACCTTGGGCAAGTTGCTAAACTTCAAGCTCCACAATTTGTAAACCTGGAAAAATGGTACCAATGCCACAGGATTGCTTTTGGGGCTAAGTAAGCAAGTGAATGAAAATTATGGAAATTAATTAGCCCAGCACCTGGCTCACTGCAAAGCTTTCAATAGTGGTTACCCACCAATGTCCTTCTCCTCACTGAGTGTCTGGCACTGTGCCGGGTGTGGTGACACCAGAGTGAACGAGACACAGTCCCAGCCTGTAGTACACTCTGCCCATTGCCAGTTCTTTATCCAATTGGTCTCCCTCACTTTCTCCTTCCTGCTCTTTCTTTCTTCCATGATGAAACATGGGTTTATTTAGTGTCCTTCTAAAACAACATATCCCAGTTTTGGGGACTGATAGAGGTGGTCGTGCTATACGGTTTGGGCCAATAAGTTGTGAAAAGTCATTGGGTGGCATCTAGTAAGGCTCTTCAAAAGAGATGATGCTAGAGGTAGGGTAGCAACCTGTGACAATGACAAGGTAAGTATGGTCAGCAAAGCTATATGCTAAGGCAGATCAGGAAGAGAGAGGAGCCCTTGATGGCAGGAGTCAGAAAAGTAGGACACATTGTCAAATCTAGCCTGCCTTCTGATTTTGTTAATAAAGTTTTATTGGAACACAGACATGCCCATTTTTTCATATGTTATTCATGCTTTTGTACTACAGTAGCAGAATAGAGTAGTTGCTACAGAGAACGGGTGGTTCCTAAAGCCGAAACTATTTACAATCTGGCCTTTTCAGGGCAAATTTGCTGACTGCTCAATGAGATCAGTGAGTCCTGCATCAACTCTGGATTACTTATCCCTGAGTGTTTTGGTGATAGCAATATAAGTCCTGCTTAGGGTATTTAATTTAGTGTTTTCCTTTCTGACTCTCCAGTGCAATACTAAAACCTACACTGCCCAACAATAGGGCTGTTTCTGGTTCCATCAATAGATTGTAAGCTTCTGCTTAAAGAGTCAGGGAGGAGTGTATCAGTAAAGACTTGTAGGTTGCAAGCAACAGAAAGTTCCTCTAACTGGTCTATGCAGAAAGGAAGTTTTTTGGAAAGATAAGAAAGGGTTTGAGAACTGGTCTGAAAAGGGGCAAGAATCAGGCGATTAGAGGGAATTTCAGGAACAAGTGTCTCCCTGAGGCTGAAGGTGAAATGGATGACAGGGCTTTTGGCTATGGGAGAGCAGCCTCTCTGTTAATAGCCAATTAGACAGGTCTATGGAAAAAAGGGGCAGTTCCAAAGAGGAAATAAGGTGCTCTAGGAGTGCTGAAGCAGGGCAGGTCATCATGGAGAGGAAAATCCCTTCCTCTGAAATAACCCAGGCAGTGCTGTGCAGAGCCTGCTGGTTCCCTCACTTGTCCCCTCCTCTCCTAGTGTAACAGAACCTTCAAGGTTTTATCAGGTTGCATGACCACCCAGAATAAGGATGAATTCCCCAGTTTTCTTTGTGGCATGGTGAGGGCATATGATGAAGTTCTTGTCATTGTGATGGGAGTAAAAGTGGTAAGTGGGATGTGAATGTAAAGGCCGCACCCTTCCGCCTTGCTGCAGCCTGGACTGTGGATGCAACATTCCTCCATCTTGGATCACGCAGGCCTCAGCATTAGCCTTTGGGAGGCAACAGAACAAGGGAGAAGGAACCTCAATCCCTGATGTCATGGAGCCATCAGACTAGCCCTGGCCTGCTCCCTTCCAGAAGCCATTTGCCATGACAGAAAGACACCTCTCTTTGGTTTAAGCCATTGTGAGTTCTGGTCTTTGTTATCCACAGTTGAACCGATTCCTGACTGATACACCAGAAAGCAATTACTCATACTGAGCTAAGGGCAGGTCTCCAGTAGCTCCTACCCAGTAGATCCCCCTTGGACATGTGCACAACATTACTAGGTCCTCTTCCAGAGACACATTTCCCAGCAAGCACTGCATCCCCCATCCTTGTGTTCACTTTACCGCCATCTTCTACACTCCAGTTTCTCCACTGCTGTCTGTGGAACAAGCCCCTTCCAGGGCATCTGTGGGACAAGCCCACACTCATGGGCTTGCTTCCATTCTTGCAGGCCTCACACCATGTGACTCAGGCCAAGCAGATGAGACTCAGGGAGACTGTCACCTACTCCATTTTAGATTTTCCACTTTGAAGTTTCTCAACCAGCTTTTGGAAATGGTCGGTGAATCACTATTGGGTCAACCCTGAGTGCTGTCATGTTAATATTTTCTTTAGCTCCAATAAGATATATAACTTACTGTATTAGTTTTCTACAGATGCTGTAACAAATTATCTCAAGTGTAGTGTTTATTGCATTATAGCTCCGGAGGTTAGAAGTCCAAAATGAGTTTCACTGGGCTAAAGTCAAGGTAATAGCAGGGCTCTGTTTCTTTCAAGGAAAAATCTGTTCCCTGCCCCTTCCAGCTTCTAGAGAATACTCACATTTCTTGGCTCATGGTCTTCTTCCATCTTCAGAATCAGAAACATTGGCCCGAGGCTTTTTATGCTTCCTTCTCTCTGGTTCTGCCTCCTTCTTCCACCTCGAAGGACCTGTGATGACACAAGAGGCTAATTCAGGATGGTCTCCTTCTTTTAAGGTAAACTGATGAACAGCTTTGATTTCATCCACAACCTTCATTCCCTTTGGCCATGTGGCATAATATGGCCACAGTTTCCATGGACATCTTCAGGGGGCCGTTATTCTTCTGTATACACATACATATGGTTGGGACTGTGACTACCATTTATTGAGGCTCTCTGAAGGCCATGCACTGAGCTAAGAATTTTATACAGTGTCTTGTTTAATCCCACAGCACCCCTAAGGTATGGATAATATTATCTCCTGTGATAGGCAGAATTCTAAGATGGCCCCAATATTTCAGCCCCCTGGTGTATATGCCCTATATAATCAGTGCTCTTCTCTTGAATGTGTGGGCAGGACTTGTGAAGATAATAAAATACACTCCAGGGGTTAGGTAACATGGTATGAAGGCAAAAGTGATGGGACAGTCACGCCCATGATAAGGTTGTAAGACTCCATTTTAGCTGACTGGGAGAGGGATTCTACTTGGAGAAGTAAGCTGTTGAGTCGTGAACTACTTGTGGAGGGGACCACATGGCAAGGAGCCGAGGGCAGCCTCTAGGCGCTGAGGGCAGTCCAGTCCAATAGCTGGTGAGAAAATGGGACCTCAATCTTACAGCTGCTGGGAGCTGAATTCTGCCAACACCTGAATGGAGCTTGGGAGCAGATTCTTGCTAAGAGCCTCTAGACGAGAACACGAACTGGCCGACACCTTGGTTTTAGCCTTGTGGCCCCCTAACCAGAGGATCCTGCCTGGATCTCCACCTACAGAAACTGTGAGATAATAAGTGGGTTTGTTTAAGGCTGCTGTTTGTGGTCATTTGTTACACAGCAACAGAAAACAGATGTATCTCTATTGGTGAGAACTGGAGTTCAGAGTTTCTAAGAAACCCACCAAGGTCAGTGAGCTAATACATGGCAGAGCTGGGATTCAAACTAAAGTCTTTCTCCAAATCTCAGTTTTTAACCACTCCACTCTACTGCTTCTCAACTGACAAGTATGAATAATATATTGATTTTTTTTTATTGTTGACTTTGCTCTTTTATAGGTGACGAGATACCTCTGTATCACTTGGGGTGTTCATTCTCAGCATTTTTTAACTTCTACAGGGCTGCCCGTTGTAAAGTGACGCTCTGTTTTTGGTTGCCATGGCACCAAAATTCAAATTCTGAAACAAGCTAAGGATGTGACCAGATGCAAGGTAGAAAACTTTCATGGTTTCAACCAAACTTCAAATTGGCAAAATATACCGAGCAGGAGGTTCACTCAGTGACTGTACGTTAGCAAGTTGATGTTTTGATGGAGACTCTCTCCTGAGAGAGTCTGATGTGCTCACGTACATGACCGATGTGGGTCCAGGTCAAGGAGCCAAACACTAATCAGTTTAGTTGTTTTTCATCTTTAGGAATTTCCTCTATCACAAAGAACATAACTACATCAACAACTCCTTCAACAACTCCTTCAAGAAAAAAAAGTTTGCCCTCAAACTTGCAAACTTGTACCCCTACTTCTTGGAGTTGGCCTAAGCTCACCTCTGCCCCACAATCAGTTGCCGATTAGAAAAGTACAGACGTGCCGAGGATCATGAGCTCTTTTTTAGGTGACCTGTGCCTTTTCTCTTTGCAGGCTGCTCCCACATGCCTTTTGATGCCAACACTGTCTCATGGTTTTCTAGAAAGGAGGTTTGAATGAAGTTATTGGGTTATCTTGAGTGACTTGTGGTTTACCTGTTGGGGTAATTAAGAAGTTTGTGGTAGACCAAAGTTGCTAAGTCCCTGGTTGTTAAACCCTATTAGCAATTAATTGACATTCTGAGGAATGGTTAATTGGTAGTTTCCAAGTAACTCTCCTGGGCCTGAGGAGGGGGAGGCTTTGGACCAGAGATAGTTCAGGTAGAGTATTCTGTTTTGAAGGCAGGGCAAGTTAAACACTACAGCTAAGGTTCTCCACCTGCTGGTGGCCAGTCTTTAATCATAAAATAACAAATCCAAGAATCCCTAGCAGAGAAATGGACATACACTACCCCAAGCTGGGAGCTGCTTTCAGTGTTTATAAATTTATTGAGGAAGAAGGCAGGAAGGGTGGATTCTCATCCTGGCTTTGACACTGGATAGTTGTGTGACTTTGGATAAGTCATTCTGCTCATGAGCCCAGTCTTCTGGTGTACAATAACTGGGATAGTAGTATCTTTCTCACAGTTCTGGGGGGGGGTCTTGCAGTGCTAACACACCCATATTCATTTTCTATTATTCCATGACAAATACCCACATATTTAATGGCTTACAAAATGCACTTATGATCTCAGTTTCTGTTGGTCTGTCTGGGCATGGCTTAGCTGAGTCCTCAGCAAGATCGCACAAGGCTGCAATCAAGATGTTGACTGGGGCTTAGTCTCATCTGAGGCTCGTTTGGGGAAGGATTGCTTTCATGAGCAGAATCCAGTTTCTTGCAGCTATAGCAGTGAGGGCTTCAGTTTCTTGCTGGTTGTCAGCTGGAGTCACTCCTCAGTCCCTATAGGGCACCCCCAGGTCCTTGCCACATGGGCCCACAGCATGACAGCTTACTTCTTCAAAGTCAGCAAAAGAGCAAGAGACTCCAGCAAGACAGTTGTTACAGTCTTATGTGATATAACCACGTAATCACATATGTGTAATTAAAATAACTTGTTATGTTTTTCATGTTTAATTGTTAGAGGCAAGTCACAGTTTCCATACTCAAGGGGTGAGGAATCATAGAAGAATATAAACACCAGGAGGTGGCAGGAACATAGGCCACCTTGAGAGCCTATCTATCATAGCCCCCAATCCCCTTCAAACCAGGAAGTTTATTTAAACTCTGAACACCATTTCTTCCTGATGAAATCAAAGCCCGATCCATCTCACCATCAGGCCCTCTAGGAACACAACCAAATGTTACCATGGCCCATTCACTTGTTCATATTCTCACTCAGTGACCTACTATGTGCCAGACCATGAGTAAGACACCGATCTTAAACCCTTTCTCCTTTCCTTCTCTTTCCTAAACTAAATGTTAGTTTGAGTTGAGGGGCACATAGGTCTAAGAACTTGGGGACAAGATGATAAATGTATCTTTTAGAAATGGAAAGTAGAATAACAGGTATATGACTGCTCATCTTGAGAAATCTTTTTCAGGAAAAGCCCACCCTGAGATAGGAATAAGGAATTGGATCACTTTGGAATATTGATGAAAGTCACAATTTAAAATGTGATTATTGGTCAGGCATAGTGGCCCATAATCCCAGCACTTTGGGGGCCAAGGTGGGAGGATTGCTTGAGCCCAGGAGTTCCAGACCAGCCTAGGCAACATAGTGATACCTTGTCTCTACAAAAAAAAAATTTAACCAGGCATGGTGGCATGTGCCTGTAGTCCCAGCTACTTGGGAGGCTAATGTGGAGATCACCTGAACCCCAGAGGTTGAGGCTGCAGTGAGCCATAATCATGCCACGGCTCTCTAGCCTGGGTGACAGAGTAAGACCCTGACTCAAAAAAAAAAAAAAAGGGATTATTGTAAGATAAACTGTAGTTTCTCATATTTATTAAACATGCTCAATATAATCATAAGTCTTAGGGGAAATAATTAAAGATTATTTTTGGTAAGTGAACATATTGTCCCTAGTTTGCCACTTGTCTGTAAGAGGACTATATATTCCCACCTGATGCCACGTGGCACACATCGTCCCCTTTGGGAGGAGTATGCTTCCTGGCTCCGTTGTTAGGCATGGCCATGTGACTTGCTTTAACCAGTGGAATATGATTTGGAAGTGGTGTATGCTTTTCTGAGTGGAAGCTTTAAAAGCCATTGCTACTTTGGCCATGGGGATTTTCCCTCTGTTACATGATGGTGTGTTCCAGATGGGCGCTATTCCTTCAGCCTGGGCACCGGAATAAAGACGTGTGGAACAGAGCCATACCTGCAGATACATAAAATGTGAATTAAGCCTCATTGCTTTAAGCCACTGAGATTCAGGGTCATTTATCACCGCACATAACTTAGTGACAGGTGACAGAACACAACACTGAACTAATTGTGCTCTCTGTATATGTAGAGAGTGCTAGATGATGTTGTCCCTGCTGTCTGAGTTTCTGCCAAGGCTCCAGAGGAAAAGGGAGGGAAGACAGAGGTTTGAATTGACGAAAAATTAATTTTTTGGCTTAGATTATACTGAACTTTCTAACAATTGAAAATGAGACTGTCATACTTTCTAATTTTTTCTTCTAAAGTGATGAGGTCTCACTCTATCACCCAGGCTGGAGTGCAGTGGCACAATCATAGCTCAATGTAGCCTCAAACTCCTGGGATCAAGCGATCCTCCTGCCTCAGCCTCCCAAGTAGCTAGGACTACAGGCACACACTACCACATCCAAGACTTCTATACTTTCTACAGGGATAAGAAAAGCTGCCATCTATTGGAGGAGTCAGATCTGAGAGACTGATTGAAGGAAATTGCAGTGAGGGAAAAAGAACTCTTTCCTGATGGTGCCAAAGTTGGCCCATTTCCTAAACCTGTTACTTTATGTGTATTTCCCTCCTTACAGAGAGGGTTTGAGGAGCTGTCAGTGCAGCTGTAGTACTCTGTCAACAGGCACTTTGCTCTAGAGAAAGGCGTTAGCTTTCTTAGAATAGGAATGTGGGCCCTCCCATCACGTGAGGATGCAGCGAGAAGTGAGCCCTCTCACCAGACACTGAATCTACCAGCCCCTTATTGATCTTAGACTTCCCAAGAGACTTGGGAGTAGAAAAGACTCTAGAGATCATAGAATCCAACCTCTTATTTTGCAGTTGAGGAAATCAAGATTCAAAGAGTAGAGTTACTTTTCTTAACTCTGCTCACTCAGGAATTTGATTTCCAGAATGGACACACCCCTCGGGAAGAAATGGTCAAGCCAGCTGCCCTCCTATCCTGACCTGGTTCCCCAGGGCCCCTGGGTCCCTGGTAAACTGACAAAATCGAGGTGTAGACCCTACTGCACCCTGGACTTGTGGGCTCCCCTAGGAAGCAGCCTACAACGTACTGGTTTCCCCTACCTGCAGCGGGAATGGGCCACAGGCCTTCAGCCCATCTTTGAGCTCTGAATCCATTTGGCTGTGTTGTGTCTGATCTTCCAGCCCACCTCCCTTGCATGCTGTTGTGTTCTCATAGAGTGCTAAAGTGGGAGAAAAGGCACTGCTGATATCCAGGCCAGCCTAGGTAGACCCTCTGGAGGACCCCCTAGGTCTTGTGTTGCAGAGACATCACTTTCCAGGGCCAGAGAGGGCCTGGTGGACAATTACATCACAAGCACACACACGGTCACCCTCGGAAATCTCCTTCCGACCAGTGGTGGAATCATAACACTCCCCCTCACCCCCCACGCGAGCATTTCCATTTAATTGGTTTGTCAACAGTTTCCTTGGGGACAAGCCAACCTCACCAGGTGTGAGAATTAGAACATCAGAGGTCGCTGAACCCTTAGGAGAGCATGCCCTCAACTGCCATATTTCACTATTCACTACTAAAGATTGAATCAGTTTGTGGGTATATTATGATAGCTGTGAGTGAAGACAACTTTGGAAGTTGTTGCCTTTGGTATCTTCTGTTTCTGGATATGTGTTGATCCACCCAGTCTGTGGCTCCATCCCATAGGTGTGGACTTCATACCTTGCAGCTGTGTGTGATTTAGTCCAGGGACTAAGTCCCAAGGGCTGGGCCAGGGCAGGTATGATGTGAGCCCCACAGGCAGCTCTCAGGAATATAGCCTAGTGCTAGGCACCCAGGAAGTACTCGATAGCCCCCAGGGGCTTGCTCCTGAACATGAGTGAAAACAGAATGGAAAGCCCACCTGAAGCACAACAGACCCCATCAGTCACCCACGACGGGGGGAAGGACTTGTTCCTTCAGAGCTCATGGACATAAACGATAATTCAGTGACCCAACCCCAGCTGATTTATCTGGCTTTTGGTTCCTCTGTTTAGAAATACCATGTTTGTGGCTTCAAATAAATCAAGAGATCTGAACCCGAGAGATGGGCAATTTGGCTGGGTTCCAAACCCACTTAAAACTCCAGCTCTAAATTTAGATGTGATCTGGAAACTTGAGTTTCGAGTTCCTCTTGACTTGGGCAGAGGCTGAATTTCAATCTACTGCATATTTTAATCTATCCGTTCTCATCTTCTCGACTTCTCCAAACTTCTTCCTCCCTTTTCTGTACTCATCCCTCTGGTGGTTGTATCGCTTCTCTGGCTGTTGCTGTGACTTCTCTTGCATTACTGACTGTTACTGTCCTCTCCCTGTACCCCTCAGTCTTGTCTCCTGAGCTGGACTGTAGACCCGCTGTGGGCAGCGGCTGTCCTCAGGCCTCTTCCTTTTTCTCTCAGCGAGACTTGCTCAGGGTCTAGTGTTCATGGGCCACAGATAAGGCTTGAGCCTTTCTCTGTTGTAAAGTCAGAAACTGGAGAGGGTATGTTTCAACTAGATTTCCAGAGCCTTGGCTTCTGATTGGTTAAGTATTCTCTGGAAGTAAGCAAGTAAATCAGCAATGCAAATTTCTGGAGAAAAATTCTTTGAGTTAAGAAGCAGTTTACAAAATTTAGGAAAAGTCTGGTGAAGACCAAGCCATGTGCTGGGCAAAATTCAATCAATTCATAATAGCTTTCCATCACTCCTGCCACCCCCTACTGTCTGACTTGTTTATCTCCAATTTGTTAACGCAAAAGGAGTTAAGGTTAGAACTTGGCATATGGGTGGAGCTAAAGTTAATATCACACACACCTTTTCACACCTTCATACTTCATTTGGAGAAAGGGGGTGTATGTGTTTTCTCAGACTGCCACAGCAAAACACCACAAGCTGGTGGCTTTAATAACAGAGGTTTATCCTCTCACAGTTCTGGAGGCCAGAGGGCCAAGGTGTCAGCAGGGTTGGCTCCTTCTGAGGGCTATGGGAGGAAGCCTATTCCATGCCTCTGTCCTTACTTCTGGGGGTGTGCTGGTGAACTTTGGGGTTCCTTGGCTTGCAGATCTCTGCCTTCGTCTTCAGATGGTGCTCTTTGTGTGCACGTGTTTGTGTCCAAGGTTCCCCTTTTTATGATATCAGTTATATTGGGTTAGGAGCTCACCCTATTCTAGTATGGCCTCATCTTAACTGATCACATCTGCAATGGCCCTATTTCCAAATAAGGTCATATTCCGAAGGTCCTGGGGGTTAGGACTTCAACATAGTAACTTAGTGATGGTGGGTGGGCATGTTGAACAGAGTGCTTGACCTTCTTGTTTGAATGTATTGTTCTCCAAATCAGGATGTATTCAGTCTGTGCCACACCTATGAATTGGATAATAAACATAAATGGGGCCCCTTTCTCTCCTCTTCCATCCAGTGACCCATCTATCCCTGTATCCATCCATCCACCCATCTTATTTCTCTCTCCTTCTCGTAATAAGGGTAACATACAGGTGGGACTCGAAGGATTCCTAATTGGAAAGCCCTGTCATGCCAGGGGCACCAATCAGAGTCTTATCTGCATGTGTTTTATGAGCCACCTTTGAGGATGAGCTTCAAGGACACCTGAGTAAGGCTTGGGCTCAGAACCCAGCCCTGCATCCATTGGCTCTGTGACCTCAGTGACCTCTTCCTCTTTGAAGCTTGGTTCTTCATTTGTAATACAGCAAATACCAGAGTGGCCTCTTTAGGCCTTTGTGAAATGGTGGCAATTATGGACATTATGATTGTTGAGTGAGCCGGGGAGAGGGGGACCGAGCAGAAGCACTGACTATCTTCCCACTTCCAGGAGCTCAGTACCAGACACCCTTTGGGTGGAAGTCCAGAGTTCTGTCACAGCGACTGCCTTATCTGGAGAGATCCAGAGCTGTGATTCTTAACCTTTTGGGATCTGGGTCTCTCTGAAAATCTGATAAAAGTTGTGGAATCTTCCCCCAAATAGTACATGTACATGGACTGTCCTCACAAATTTCTGTGTGATTGTGTGCACCTAGGCAACCCATCCATGGAGGCTAGGTTGGAGAGATAGCAACCTTGGTGCCTCAGCCTGTAATCCCAGCACTTTGGGAAGCCAAGGTGAGTAGTTGCCTGAGCCTGTGAGTTCGAGACCAACCCAGGCAACTAGGAGAGCCCTCATCTCTACCATAAAATAAAATAAAATAAAATAAAATAAAGAATTAGCCGGGCATGGTAGCGTGCACCTGTAGTTCCAGCTACTTGGAAGACTGAGGCGGAAGGATTGCCGTAGCCCAGCAGGGCAATGCTGGGGTGGCCGTGAGCATGCCACTGCACTCCAGCCTGGGTGACGGAATGCGACTCCAACTCAAAAAAAAAAAGAAAATGAAAGATGAATTGACATTCCTAGGGGACTCATCCTGACAGTTGGCACAATGTACAAGTATCAACCTTCTGGTGTTTGTCTTCACCTAATGTAAGTAGTTGACAGATTTCTAAAATGCTGCCCTCTGATAGAAAGCCATAGAAGTATATAAAATTCATGCTGTCTTCTTCAAATATGGTCTTCCTAACTCAGTACCACATCTATGACACAAAGCACAGTTCCACGATTTATATCAAACATAGAAGACATGGGCATTCAGCCTGTGTTCAGTCTTTACCTTTGCGATGAGGGACTTTTTGTGTCTCTGATCCTCTAGGTATCAGTGCTGTGGAGCTGTGTAGGATGTAGTTCGGCTTTCTGTCCTATTCCATACACAGGAGTCCCAGATATCCTAATAGAGCTTAGAATGAGAGGTGCACACCCGTGAGTAACAGTTAACCCCTGACTTCTACTTTTTCTTCACCAGGAGAGAGGCTTCTTCATCTCAGTCTCTCTCTTCTTCATCCACAACAAACTAAAGGCCAAGAGTCAGACCTTCTTGGGATCAGAGAATAATCAGGATATGCCGGGTCCTGTTCTGCTCCTGTTGCGTTGAGAGTTTATTCACCTGGTTCTGGTTCAGACTGCTTCACTAAGAATTTTTCATTTCTTTTGTGGCTCAGTGAAAAGTTTGGTATTTGGGTTGTGTGCAGATTAGGGCTAGCCTAGGGTGGAGGTCCATTTTGGTTTGGGTTTTGCAAGACCATATCTCAACTTATCCCAGATAGAAAGGGCAGTGGTTGTGACCTGGGAACCCACCCAATGGAGAATTTTCAATAAATGATCTGAGAAGGCAGTATGTTCTCTCCTGGGCAGCAGCAGCAAGCAGCCTTTGAAAGATAAACTGAACCTCATTCTGTGCTATATGGCTTTAGGTTCCCACTGTCAAAATCAGCTTCATCTAGCAAGAAATTAGGAACAGGATTTCTGGTTCAGGCTTGGCCACAGACTTGCAGTGTGACCCTAGGTAAATCATCTCCCCTCTCTGGGACTCAGTTTCTTTATGTGTAGGAGAAAAAAATTGGACTAGAAACTAGATGATGGTGAGGGTACCTTTCAGAGCTAAATGCTATGATACTGTGAAGACAAGTTCATTTTAAATTGACTGTGCCTCTAAGGAAAAGACACTAAGGCTGTCTCCTCCTGCAGCACACCCAGAGCCTCTTCATGAGACCGTATCTCTCCCATGCTCCACTCCTTGACGCTGCTCATCCACAGCTGGCGTGAGTGCATCCACAGCCTTCCTGGAAGTCATTCATATTTCACCAGAGGCCTTGGGCACGCTGCCTGAGGTTCCCTCCGCAACTGAGGTTGTGTTGCAGAGTGGTGGACCCACAGCATCACAGAACCTTCTACTCACCTTCCCTGCCCCCATTTTTTCCTTAGACCTCATGGACAAAAGAAGGCCATATTAGGCCATATCCCTGCTCTCAGGAATTTAGGATTCAGAAGGGAAGGTACCTCCTCAAGGTGCCAGTAGGCAGAGTCTGTCTGCCCCACCAGAAGAGGCAATTTTAGCCCCTCTGGGGACTCCATCAGGTAGGGGTGCCAAGGTTCTAAAGAACTCTAAGTGGAGTTTCCTCATGTATTCATGACCTAGCCCCATAAGGTGTGCTACCTAAGTAGTTTTTTTCCACACCTGAAACTTATCCTTTAAATAATAAAATGTTTTTCTTTCATTTTAACCATTTTAAGTGGTTATAGGTCCACCTTTTGCTTCTCGCTTCTCAGTCTTCTTAGCTGGGTATCGTGAACAGAGTCAAACTTCCATCCTAACTAGTATCAATTGTTGTGCTTCAGGTTTTTGTGGGAGGAAAAGCATACCTCCTTCACCGGGTCCCTGTGATTCTGTAAGAAAAGGGCTGACCTGAAAAGAGAAACATGCTTAATTAATAGTAATTATTGTTTTAATTGCCAGTTGACCATATGGTGATACAGTCAGAGGAGACTGACTTACGAAGAGCCATTTTTTTTCCTTCCAGGAAATGGCCCCTAGACTGTCGGGCATTTTGAATTCTTGAGCATTAATTAAATAGTTTCTCTTCCCCTCCCTCTTACCAGTTGCATGGTTGCTTTGCACCTGACTTGGGTGACCCTATCTTCTTCCCTCCCTTCCTCCTTTTTCTCTCTCTCTTCCTCTTTCCTTATTTCGCTTTTTAAAGTTTATAGGGAGCTTTTCACTATAAAATGCTCATTACAGAAAACTTGAAAAGAAAAGAACAGCAAAAAAGTAGAGGGATAATAAAATCACTTATGGCATCTTGGGAAAACTGCATTTGGGTATATTTCCATTTTATCTCTTTTCTTTATATAACTTTATTTTACATATTGAAGTAATAATGTGGATATAATTTTGAATCCTGCTTCTTTTTAGTTATAATAACATATTTCCCTATGCTAATTTTATTTTAATTAATTAATTAATCTACTAATTTTGAATCGGGGTCTCACTCTGTTGCCCAGGCTTGAGTACAGTTGCATGATCATGGCTCACTGCAACTGTGACCTCCTGGACTCAGGCGATCCTCCCACCTCAGCCTCCTGAGCAGCTAGGACTACAGGTGTGTGCCATTATGCCTAGCTAATATTTTATTTTTTGTAGAGACAAGGTCTTACTATGTTGCTTAGGCTGGCCTTGAATTCCTGGGCTCTGCAATCCCCCCACCCCAGCCTCTCAAAGTGCTGGGATTGCAGGTATGAGCCACCGTACCTGGCCTATGCTAATTTTTCATTACTAGCAACATCTATATTGGCTGTAAATATGACTGGGCATGGTCATATGATTTAACTCATACATCTCTTTAAGGTTGATGATAACTTCTTTCTAGTTTGTTTCTAATAGGCTCTGGAGGGAACCCATCCACCAAGCAGGTTAGCCAAGCATGCAGAACTATATGTAAAGTAAGAGTTAATTAATCCTGGAATCTTGTGGGAGTTTTCCTCAGGAGCTTTTGGATGTGAAATTTTTTACATCTACTGTAAGTCATTCAAGGGCCACTTTTACATACATTTTCAGTTTTTGATTGAAGTCTGAATAGTTTGATGAGGTCTGAATAATTGGATTCTTGACCAATGGAAACTAGTGTACTAGTAAAAATGATAAAATCTTCTTTTCTCCCATTCGTGAAAATCTCTCATTTAGAAAGGTAAGATAGCGTCATTGTTAGGGGCTGTTTGTGTTCAAATCCCAACTCTTCTGTTTTCCAGCCGAGTGACATCAGGCAAATTTCAGTCTCTCTACACCTCAGTCCTCTGCAAAATGGGATAATAATAGTATCCATCTCACAGAGTAGTTGTGGATGTGAAATGAGTGAACCCATGTCAAGTGCTCAGAGCTGTGCCTGGCGCTTGGTAAGCTCTAGTGAGTGTTTGCTATTTTTGTGTTCTACTTATGCAGAGAACATCTTAAAATTTCTTTTAAACATTTTTTTGACCTGTTCTTTGGACATTTTTGTTTTTTAAAGAGGCTCAATTGAATTATCACAGAAGCCGGGCTCAGTGGCTCAGCCTGTAATCCCGCGCCTTTGGGAGGCTGAGGTGAGTGGATTGCCTGAACCCGCGGGTTCGAGACACGCCTGGGGCGGTGAGACCTCATCTCTACAGTAAAATCAAAAAATTAGCCGGTAGTGGTAGCGCACGCCTGTAATTCCAGCTACTCGAAAGGCTGAGGCGGAAGGATCGCCGAAGCCCAGCAGTTCGAGGCTGCGGTGGCCGGGAGCGGCCACTGCACTCCAGTCTGGGCGACAGAGTGAGACTCCAACTCAAAAAAAAAAAAAGAATTATCACAGAAACGTAAAACTGAATACCATATGTTCTCTCTAATAAGCGGGACACAGGCACAAGGAGACAGTGGGGCACTCCTAAACTGGGGAGGAAAAACAAGGGCTGAAGACTACCCACTGGGTGCCAAGTCCACCACCTGGTAAGCCTCACCATCATGCAATATTCCTATGTAACAAACCTACACATGTACCCACTGAACCAAAATAAAAAGTTTTTAAAAAGTAAAAAAAGTAATAAATAAAATAAAGAGGTCCAAGAGCAGGAGGAGGAGGCAGATCAGAGGGTGAAGTCTGCAAGGAGGATGATGGAAAAGGAGCTCAGGGGAGTGGTGTCCACTAGGAAGCCAGGCTGACCCATGGCTGCCTCAGCTCCCAAGGCCAGGGAGAGTGGGTGCTGCTACCTCTGGGCCCCCAGGCACTGCCAAGCCGGGCCAGGAGTGGGGCAGGAAATGAGAGTTAAAGCCCAGAGTGGGGGTGAGGTGGAACTGCAAATTAGAAGCTAGAAGAGGAAGGCACCAGGGGTCCCCCTTCTCCCTGGGATCACAGCCTAGGTGGTAAGGCAGCGGAGTCTGCAAATAGAACTTTCCGTTTCTAGGGGGGTGGGGGAGTCTAACTATAGAATTTACAGTTTTCCTTAACAAGAGCTACAGCACAGTTGCATTCTGGTAACGGAAGCAAAATTAAAAATATGAGCAGGAAATAAAATTAATTTTAAAATCTCTGAAAACATGTTTTCTGTGGTTCCATCCAACTGGCCAGAGTTGGCTGGCTTGTTTTTCCCTGGGAGTGACTGATTAATAGGACAGAAATGAGGAGGTGTGAATTTATTTTGGACCTGGGTAGGGAGCCAGGGGAGGTTGGGCTGATGCCAACCTCTAAATCTGCATTTTCAAGTCCGCAAGGGTGACCACCTACTGGAAGTCCTGGAGGGTGGGAGTTGGAAAGGAGGCATTGCAGACTGAGCTCCTTCTCCACAAGCAGTTTATTTTTTCCGTCTTTTGAAAGTACAATCATGCAGGCCCAGGGGCAGCTCTGTGACAAGGGGACTTTCTGGGTCTTTATCCAGAGAAGCCAAGGACACAGAACTGCCCTGGGAGGACAGACTGCGATGCTGGTTTTTGAGTCCAGAGTGTTCCTTGGGAAGAGGTGAGAGGACATAGCCCAGCACTCAGGGAAATAAAATAAAATCCCGCTGGGCTGTCTTCGTCACTAAGCATGGAGAATCATTTAGCAGCATGAAAGGTGGTTGAGAAGCAATAAATAATCTTCAAATGGGAAAAGGCTGCTGTCTGTGAGGTTGAGAGCAGGCTGCAATGCAGAGCATTTTGTCTGCATTTAAAACTCGAAAGAGAGGCCGATTTCACTGTAGTTCAAGACACAGATAATTAAAAACAAAGACATCTTTAAGACAAATCTAAGGAGGCCTCCCATTCCCCGCCTTCACCCTATAAATCCTCCATCTCTATGCCCTCCCCCCATCTCCTTTTCCCGGAAAAGGCTGGGAACACCCTTAGAAGTAAGATCATCCTAATAAGAGAAGACATGTTCTTGAAGAAATTTTGACTTATGGTTTACAGCTTTATATGTATTTCAGTAGAAAGACGTCCCACACTCAGGCACTAAGTCAAGGACACATAGTTGCATTGCTAGCTTGGTCTGCTGTGTGATTATTTTTACAACATTTGCAATCAAATGCAGATTTTCTGCTGCTGGATTCTGACTGGACAAGGGGCTTTGGTGCTTCTGGTTCCCCAGCACAGACACCCAACACACAGAGCCGTGTGAAGGCACACCCCAGGCGGGAGGACACCTCACCGCTGCACACACTAACACAAACCAACCGGGGCATGCACATGCCTGCGAGAGCCACCTCTCTCCAGAACTTCTGCATTGGAAACAGATCTGCTCTGCTTCTCTATTACTTTATTTTGCTGATTGAAATTTTCCTCAACTAAAAGTGTATGGAATAATGATTTTTTTTTTTTTTGAGTTGGAGTCTCACTCTGTCACCCAGACTGGAGTGCAGTGGCCGCTCCCGGCCACCGCAGCCTTGACCCGCTGGGCTCCGGCGATTCTTCCGCCTCAGCCTTCCAAGTAGCTGGAACTACAGGCGCGCGCTACCACGCCTGGCTGATTTTTTATTTATTGTAGAGATGAGGTCTCGCCAAGTTGCCCAGGCGATGAAGTTGCAGTGCTCCAACAAGCCCCAGAGCACTCCATGATTTAGTGATTTTCCAGAAAGTTCCATATTGCCCTTTCTCCTGGAATGGCCAATGCTGCCCAGCATTGATCAGGAGCAATTAGCAAAAAGAGGAAAAGGCCTGCAACTACACACTGCTGCCCAATCCCGCCTGTTGTGCAGTTTATGCTGTTAGTTGCCTCCCCAGGTTGGTTTAAGAGGTGATAAGGAAGCCAAGTCATAGTCCACCTCACCTAAGCAGGCAAGCAGGGCAGGTCGTGGAACAAGTCAGGCCTTGAGTGACAGAAAGACCTAGACTGGAGTCCTGCAGGCCCCTCTCAGCCTCGGTTTTCTCATTGCTAAACTGGGTCCCATGATCTCTTTGACACACAGTCCTTGTGAGGCTGCAAGGAAACGTGTAAGCTGGTGCAGGGTGGGTGCTCAAGGGGCTAGAGGGTCCGTGCTCCCCTCTCCCCGCAAGTCCTCCTGCAGTCTGCTGTTGGAAATGGGCTTGGCAAAGAAAGGCTTTGCTTCCTTCTAGAAAGCGACTCCAGTTCCTTGCTCCTAGGCAGCCTCTCCAATTTTCCCCAGCACTTGGAGCTGGAGCCTGTCGCTCAGACCCAGGAAGGATCTAGAGCAAGTTGACAGTGCAGGGAAGAGGAAGAATGAGGGCTCCACCCACGCAGGGTGCCGAGGTAGGAGGCAGTGGGCCAGGCACAGCAGGCAAACCTCCACCTGCTTCCAGTTTTGCTCAGAGCCAGTCCTGGCTAAGTGGAACTCACTTATCTCCCAAATAGTGAGTCCGGAAGTCTTCAGGCTTCAACGTCCCCATGTGTAGACTCCCTGCTTCCTCTGGAGAGCTTGCTTATTTCATGCTGACACTGTGTTTGACTGCCCCGAGCAGCCGCCCAAGACATAGTTCTAATGCTGTCCCTTACAACTCAGCATTTTTAGATACCTTCATCCATTCTTTCCCGGGCTGTCTCTGCATCTTGCCTTATTTCTCCTGGAGGCTCAGACCTCTTCATGGTTGTGCTAGCCCTGCCAGGAAGAAGCCAGAAGTAAGAATCGCTACCTAATGCCAAGGGTGGAAGGTGTTGATTCGAAGGTTGAAAGTTGGACATTGAGCTAGCCCATTGCCAAGTATCTTTGACTCATCTTTCTTCACAGAAACAAAATTGCATGTAAAACCTTCCTCTCACCCCTCACCCGGACTTCTCTGAAGCTAGGCTTTTGACGTTGGTTTTCCCAGCTCAGAATCAAGTATAGCAGCATCACTCAAGATCACCACACTGCTATTTAGACATTTTAAAGATGCAATTTGAGTTCCAGGCAGGGAAAAGGGGTGGATAAAAGAGATTATATGATAATGACATGGCTGTGGGAAGCCTGTCAAATGAAGTGCATTTTCTCTGGTGGGCAGGCTATTTCTGGAGCTGTACACGGGTCCCTACACTGAGGGATGTGTTTATACTAATGGGAAGCAGGACTGAGCTAGGCCGCAGCTCCCTGCACAGTTTTTAAAGTCTTAAGATACCACAAGAGACATCTGTGGTGTCCAGAGGATGTGCTTGGTCTGCCCTGGCCCTTTCAATGTGTGCCGACTTGGCTCTGACAGGGGCTGGAGAAAGACAAGGAGAAATCTTACAGAAGAAGGGAAAAGTGTGTCCATCCAGATGTGCTCATTAGGATGCTTTTGGATACAAGCAAGAGAAAAATCAATACAAACTGACTTCAACAGTAAGAAGTGTGCTATATCATCTCACAAGTAGCCCAGAGCCAGAGCTTCAGGTAGGATATGATCAGGGTACCAGCTCTGTTTTCCCGTGAACTTGTCTGCTCTTCTCTCTTCTATTTCTCTGTCCTTAGGTTGACTTTCCACATCCCTGTAAGATAGCTGCTGGCAATGACTTGGGCAGTTGCTTCTTTGGTCACATTCAGGGAGAAAGAGAGAAAACCTTTTCCCTTCAGTCTGAATGGGCCAATTTAAGCCACTACCTGGACTAACAGCAGCCACTAGGCTAACATCCTGGGCTGACTGGCCTTGTCAGGGGTCTGGACCCAACATGTGCGAGGAGGCTTGAGTCACTCTAACTTCTGGAACTGGATTCCCCTGAAGTGTAGGTGTCACATAGTCAGGAACTATTGGACTCTGCTAGAAAGGTAGGGGAAGGGGGTTAGAAACAAAAGCATTAAGCAACCAACATTTTTCCAGCCAAAAACAAGGGAGCCCTGTTCTAGCAGAGCTCTATTGTGGGCTAAGAGATGGTAAGTCTGGCCTTTCTGCTTTACAGAGCTGTTGGGGTCATGGAAGATAACAGAAGGATAAAAATGCAAAGTAGACATAAATAGCACATATAGAGGGTAAAGTATAAAACACATAGCTATAAATTCCTCGTGCCTCAGTTTTGTCCCTTGTGAAACGGGCATAGTAATACTGACTTATTCTTCTCAAGGAGCACAGACATTTCATGTATTAATTTCTGTACTCTTAGTCACCATGGTGTTTACTGAGAAACAACAACACCAACAACAAACAATTCAGTGCTCTTACAGACCTGCTAATCTACCCAGATTGGGGCTTGTTTTCTCCCACAGAAGAATGGTGCCAGCTCCAGCCCCTTGGTACTCCCTCCCTGTCTGCCCACCTCACTCCAACTCAGGATGGTCTTGGCAACATTCCCTGTGGAAAGTACAAAAAACAAACTTTCCCAAGGTTGTCCATGGCTGCCCTGCTTGACGCTTGGGGGCTGGGCCCCCTGGATCCAAAAGGTGACATTGGATGCACAAGAAGGAGCCCACCCGAGCTTGTGTCCCAGGTCTTTCCAGTAGTCCCGGGGCAGCTGGTCAGGGACAGCCACAGGGGTGAATTCTGGCTGTGCCTGAGACAGGAAGGGCAGGGATGGGGCCGGAGCCTGCTTGCCGAGCTCAGGGTGGAACAGCGCTGGTGGAAGAAGAGGTGGGTGAAGAGGGGTATTCTAGAAGGTGTCTGGGGAGACATGGTGAGCATCTGCATCCTGTAGCAGGACACTCGACCAAGTCTCACTTGGAGCTAGAATCACGGCCACAGGAGCAGCAGATTCTAGTCCTGTGGGCAACCCTTGGGAAGCAGAAATGATCATTTCCCAAGGCCTGGCTTCACTTTTCATAAAGAGAAGGCAGCACGTCAGTCTCCACAGGTGCCAGCAGTCCGGGAGTTCCCCTATTCCCTCTCTCCTCCTCTAGGTCTTGTGTGAAACCTGTCTCTCCTTGTATGGAAAAGCTTCCAAAACATGCATGCCCAGGAACACATACACTCTCTCCGTGCCCTCTTCCCGGTTTTCTCTGCTTGGACTCTGTGGCCACCGCACCCAGAAAGACTGTATTCCATCTTTGCCTATGGAGGGCAGGCACAAAAAAGTCCCCCCTTTTTCTTCAGCTTTCTTTGTTTACTAAGACAGTCCTACTGGGACTTTCTCGGAGGAAGAGCAATGGGGCCCTCACCACTTTGGGCCATTCAGTGCACATTCCGCAGAACCACACAGGATGCCCAGTGCCCTGGGGTGGGGGAGCCATCCTGTAGCTTCCCGAGTCCCCCATAGTGGCTTGCACAAAATAGTGACTACACACGGCCTGTAAAAACTGGAAGGGACCTCAGGGGTTTGCAAGGTGATGCCAGGACAGGTATGAAGTTTGACAGAGGGAATGGCACCCAGAGAGGACTCTGCTTCAGCCACACAGGGCTCAGCATCCCAGGAAAGAGGTCTGGCCACCTAGGGGAGGACTGTTTCCAGGAGCATGGGTGACCCCCAGAGCCTGCTGGGAAGAACTTGAAGTAGGCCAGTGCTCGGAGGATCACCTCTGACCACAAGATGGCAACAGAGCCTTGCACCAGCCTGGAGCTGGGGGCGGGTGGCGGGCCCAGATCCCTCTGAGGACTGGGCCTCACATCCTTACCCTGTGGTCTGAGTATTCCTCCACTATCTTCAGAACTGGTCGTGAGTTCATTCCACGTGGGCCTGGGTGTCTCACCTTCCTATCTGATGCATTGAACGCAGTTCCAAAATGCACCTAACAAGTGATTCAGATTTTTTCCTTTGTCCCTTTTAGCAATTCAAACATCACAAGAGGGTGGGTGGCAGGGGGACACAGTTCTACTCACAGGACTCTCAAGACGCCAGAGGGACACAATCCTAAGCTGTTAAAAACCCTAGATAGTAGAGACAAATGTATACAGTTTAGTGCTATAGGTGGTGCCGAATTTACCTTTTCTGTTCTAGGAGGAGAACTAAAAGTGGTATTTCTACCTGAAACAATGTCGCCTGAACCTCAAAACTTCCTTTCCACAGGCTTGCAGGCTCCCCTTCACCTCTCACTGTCTAGGGTGCTTTCCTGTTGAGCTGTGCCTGGCCGTTTGCTGGGTCCACCGGGTCTGGGAGGAGGTTGGGAAGCCAAGTGGAGAGTGGGGGTTCACAGCATTCACCAGCCAGGATCCCATTCAAACTGCTCACCCCTCTGCCAGGGGACACCTGTGACACAGCACGTCAGGTGTCCATTCAGGAATTCATTTCCATCAAGCTGATCAAATGGTGGTCATTATTTCAACTTGGACTTGGAAGGTTGTGGTGCTGCAGGAGGGAAAAACAAGGCAGAACACGACCCTGTGCCTCTCAGACCTGCCCTGGAGAAGGGTTTGTGAAATGAATGCAAGATGAGAATAAATGCATTGGCTGCACGAATAAATGAGTGGTATGAATGAATGAATGGAGAAATGGAAGTCAGAGTGAGGAGAGGCAAACCCTCACCATATGCTTCTGGCTGGTCTGACTGTGTGTGTTGCCAGCATCTTCGTGCCTCGCAGATAGCCATGTGGCTTTGGCAGTCCCAGGAAGCAGCTGTTCGTAGACCCCAAGAAGCCAACAACAATAGGAAGCTGCCGTGAGGGAGGCGTAACCTCTTCTCTGCTGCCATCTCCCTTCTATTGGCAGTCCTACTGAAAGGCTGACTCATTTATTAAAAATGAACATTTCTACCATGTGTGCCCATCATAGGCATTTGTTGGAGACCTTCTACCTGCCACCCCGAAGATAGACTGGAGACAACCTTGTGGTCAAGGAGAAACAGTAAACATATTTGATTGATTATTTAAGTATAAAAACAGGGCATGCATGTATATATATTTATTCATTATACACACATACATCTCATTATTTGACAATTCTGTATTTGTGAATTTGCTTACTAAAATTTATTTGTTACCCCCAGATCACTTTTGCAGTTGTTCAAGGGCAGAGTGACAAAAAAATCTGAGTCACCCAATGAGCACATTTCCAGCTGGGGACAAACAAGGTGAAGGTGAAGCTCTTACTTTCTGTCCCAGCTCTCAAACTGTAAATAAGTGCCCTTCCTGTGGTCTATTTAGTGCCACATTTTTGTGCTTTTTGTGATTTCACTGTTTAAATGGCCCCCAAACCTAGTACTGACGAGCTGTCTAGCATCCCTCAGCCAAAGAAGGCTGCGATGTGCCTTATGGAGAAAATCAGATGTATTCAAACAGAAACACCCTAAAGCAAAGTTATGTATTGATAAGTTGACAAAAATGTTGTGACCAGAGGCTCCTAGGAGCCTAACCTTGTATTTCCCCTAGAAGCAATGGTTCAGTGTTTTCTATTCCCGTGTTTGCGGCAACTTTATAGAACATCGCCACCACACAAATAACAAGAATCAGCTCTATATGTACATATACATACATACATATATACATATATTCAGAATCAAAATGAAAGGAATATGGGTATAAATAATAAAACATGCTATCTCCCTTAATCTATCCTTCTCTCTCCAATTCTGCTCTTCTGTCATAGGGAACCATCGTTAACTGTTTGGAGTAGTCTTTGACACCTTTTCTATTGATTTACATACTTAAATATTAATATATATTACATAAAATTCATAATTTTTATGGGAGTATATATACTGCCCTTTATCACCGAGATTAGAGTTGGCAAACTTTCTCTCCTCCCTCCCCTCCCTCCCTCCTCCTCTTCTTCTTTTCTCTCTTTTTCTCTCTCTTTTCCTTTTTTGCCTTATAAACAACAGAAATGTATTTTTCACAGTTCTGGAGGCTGAGGGTCTGAGGTCTGGCACCAGCACAGCTGGGTCCCAGTGAAGATCTTCTTCCAGGTTGCCGACAGTCAACTTCCCCTTCACCCTCTCATAGTGAGTGGACAGCAGAGAATGGCAAACTTTTTTCTGTAAAGAACCGGGTAGTACATATTTTGGGCTTTGCGACCCATGTGGTCTCTGTCACTTCTATCCCACTCTGCCCTTGTAGTGGGAAAGACGCAGTAGATCATACGTGGATGAATAGGCATGGTTGTGTTCCAATGAAACTTTATTTATGGACAATGAAATTTGGATTTCATGTAATTTTCATGTGTCATGAAATATTATTTCCTTTTGATTTTTTTCTCAACCATTTACACATGTAAAAACTATTCTTAGCTCATAGGCTATGTAAAAACAGGCAGCAGGTTAGATTTGGCTTATGGGATTTATTTGCCAACCCCAGATTTAGATTATATCTGTTTTTTGGTTTGTTTGTTTAATTTTTCAGAGATAGCTATCACTCTCTCATCCGTGCTGGAGTGCGGAGGTGCAATCACAATCTCACATTCTTGGGCTCAAGCAGTCCTGCCTCAGCCTCCCAAGTAGCTAGGACTCCATGTACTTGCCACCACGATCAGCTAATTTTTAAATTTTTTGTAGAGACAGAGTTTTGGTATGTTGCCCAGGTTGGTCTCAAACTTCTGGTCTCAAGTGATCTTCTTGCCTGGGCTGCCCAAAGTTCTGGAATTACAGGTGTGAGCCACCATGAAGGCCCTACTTCATTGTTTGAATGGCTGCTCAGTCCGTGCTCTGTTGCATGAATTTAACTCAATTTGTGTAACCATTTCCTTATCTGTGGACAAGTATGTTACTTCGAATATTTCACTATAACAGAATATCCTTGTGCATATGCATGAGTATTTCTTTGAAAAAGAATACCAGAATTGGGATTGCTGGGTGAAAGGGTTCAAGGGGACACATACTTTGAAAGTTCATAGATGCTGAGGAGGCAAACTAATGTGAGGAAAAACTCCTGGGGCAGGCCAGAACTTTTTTCCCCCCTAGATTTACTTTCTGTCCGTAGAGGGGCTGCTTGTGGGAAGTAAGTGGTCCACATGCTCTTGCACTGGCCTGGAACAGAGCACTGCACATAAGGGACTCCTGAATAAACTCACATAAGTTCCTCTTACACACTGTTCCACGTTGTCCTTATCACAGGGTTGGCCAGGAGAGAGAGAACAATGGCGTCCCATCCTGCAGAGCTGTTAAAAAGAAGTATGTAAGTAGCCTTTTCAGATTGGCTTCTTTTACTTAGTAATATGCCTTTTTATTTTTAATGCTGAATAAAAATTGCCTGAATATACCACAGTTTATTTATCCATTCACATGCTGAAGGACATTTTGGTTGCTTCCAAGTTTTGGGCAATTATGAATAAAGCCGCTATCAGCATCAGTATGCAGGTTTTGTGTGGACATAAGTTTTCGACTTATTGGGACAGAAAGAGTTTTTTTAGAGGAGATAAAAACCTTAGTTGCTCTTGAAACAGAAACACTGTGTTTGTTGCCCAGGGGAACGGGAGGACAGAGACACAGCATGAGTGAAGACTCAAGTAGGAAGGGGCGGCTAAGCAGAGCCCAAGGTGGCAGGGGTGGGAAGGGTGCAGGGATCACAGGAGCCCTGGGCTAGAGGCATAGGATGGGCGAAGACCATGGAAGAGCTTGTTAAGCCAGCCTAGGAAATCTGGACTTTCTATTTACCTAAGGAGGAGCCATATGAGGGTTTAGCATGACCAACTGTCCTAGTGTGTGTGTCCCACATTCCAGGAAATCTCTCCATCCCAAGCAAACCAGTAAGGTTGCTTACCTTAAGTTTAAGCAGGAGGGAAGTATATGGTCAGATTTTTATTTTCAAGAAAAAAATAGCATTTTGTAATGGCATTAATTCATGAGACTGGAACCCTCTTTACCCGAATGGGGCCCTTGTGACCTATTTAACGCCTGGGAAGAGGCCTGGCTGTGTAAAGTAGGACCCAGTGGAGCAGAGCTCCTATATGCTGTCTTCAGGGTTGGGCAACCCAGAGGGGCCTGCTTACGGGGCTGTGCCAAACAGCCTGGCCTCGCGTGGCCGGATGTTTGACCAAGGGTGGTGCAAGGCTGAGGAAAACTGTGGTCAAGGAGCAGCATGAAAGACAGGAATTCATGTCCAAGGGTAAGGTGAGGGCCTAAAAGGGAGGACAGCTCAGCGAGTGAGGCGGAGGCAGATGGGGAGTCAACTGGGGAGTGGGGATGAGTGGTTCAGGACTCAGGACCAAGGCCGTGAACCAAGGGAGGAACCAGACCAGACGGCTGGGAATCATGAGTGAGCCATCAGGAAATGCAGATGTTGGGAACAGGAGCTTCCTCATGGGAAATTCACCTGTATTAGGACAGGAAATCTGGCAACAGCTAGGTGGGACAGCAGAACAAGAGGAGAAATTTCTTTTAACTTCTGTATAGGCTGGAGAGAGTAAACCAGCAGAGAAGGAGAACATAAACATTCAGGAGAGAGGGGAAGGGATGCTTGGCACCTAGGAGATCACTGAACACTGGATCCTTCAACAAGCATATTTAACAACAGGAACCAAAAGGCGCTCTGGGCTCTGGGGATGCTGGAATGAAAACTGCAGTCCTGCTCTCTGGGCTCCCAGGGGAGGGGAAGCAACAGGTCTGTAAACCGCCAGGTGTAAAACCTTGCTACCAACAAAAACACAGGAGTGGAGGAACCAAAAAGAGCAGGGCCAATCCTAGAGGAGGGAGTGGGGCAACTGCCTGGAGAATGGTTGGCTTTTGTGTTTGTTTGTCTTAAAATAACTTTTTTGGGTAGCCCCCTCAAGTCCCTTCCCACTGTGGGAGCTTTTCTGTTCTCTCAATAAATCCTGCTAAAAAAATTTAAAAATTACCTTTTTTAAAAGAGCAGCTTTAGATTCACATCAATATTGAGCAGAGGGTTCAGAGAGTTCCCATATCTCCCCCCCTACACATGTACTGCCTCTCCCACTGTCCACATCCCCCCCCGGGGTGGTACATTTGTTATAATCAGTGAACCTACAGGGACACGTCACTATCACCCAAAGTCCATAGCTGATCTTAGGATTCACTCTTGGTGCTGTACACTTTAGGGGTTTTGACACATACAGAGTGATGTATAACCACTGTTATGATATCACACAGATCACTTTCACTACCCTGAAAATCCTCTGTGCTCTGCTTACTTCCCCTCCCCATTGCCCTAATTATTTGCAACCACTGATCTTTTCCCTGTCTCCATAGAGACAGATTGGCTTCTTTCACTTAGTAATATGCCTTTATACTTTTTAATGCTGAATAAATATTCCATTGCCTGGATATACCACAGTTTATTTATCCATTCACACGCTGCAGGGCATTTTAGTTGCTTCCAAGTTTTGGGCAATTATGAATAAAGCTGATATCAGCATCAGTATGCAGGTTTTTGTGTGGATGTAAGTTTTCGACTTACTGGGACAGAACAAGTTTTTATAGAGAAGATAAAAACCTTAGTTTCTCTTGAAACACAAACACTGTGTTTGTTGCTCAGGGGAATGGGAGGACAGAGAAGACCCTCCAGGCAGAGACACAGCATGAGTGAAGGCTCAAAGTGGAAGGTGTGGCTAAGCAGAGTCCAAGGTGGGGGGATGCAGGGATCACAGGAGCTCTGGGCTAGAGGCATAGGATGGGCAAATTTCATGGAAGAGTTTAAGCCAGCCTAGGAAGTCTGGACTTTCTGTTTACCTGAGGAGAAGCCATTCAAGGGTTTAGCGTGACCTTAGCGTGTCCTGGTGTGCCCAGGATCTTTCTTGATTTTAACAACAAAAGTCCCATATTTCAGGAAATCTCTCCATCCTAAGCAAATCAGTATGGTTGGTTACCCTAGGTTTAAGTAGGAGAGTAATATGGTCAGATTTTTATTTTTGTTTTTAAATCACATTTTATTATGTAATAATTCTAGATCCCGAGGAAAAAAATGCAAAGATAGAGAGTTCCAGGAGAGCTACTGTGGCCTGAATGTGTCCCCCTAAATTCTTATGTTGGAAATTTAATCCCCAGTGCAATGATGTTGAAAGGGAGGGCCTAATAGGAGGGGTCGGGTCATGAGGGCCCCAGTCTCATGAATTAATGCCATTCTAAAAAGGGCTTGTGGGAGTGGATTCCCCTTCTATTCTTCTGCCATGTGAGGCCATGGAGTTCCTCTCTTGCTTTTCCTCCTTCCACCATATGAAGATGCCGTAGGAAGGCCCACACAAGGTGCCAGCACCTTGATTTTGAATTTCCCAGGTTCCAGAACAGAGAGAATAAGTTTCCATTTTTTATTGATTGTCCAGTCTCAAGTATTCTGTTACAGCAGTACAAAGACAATAGCCTTCATCCAGTTTCCTCTAGTATTAACGTCTTACATAAATATGGTACATCTGCCACAGAGATTAACACTGATACATTACTAGGAGGTTAACATCAATAATTTACTATTAACTAGACTCCAGACTTTCAGATTTCCCATTTTTCTACTAATGCCCTCTTGCTGTTCAGGGTCCAATTCATGATGCTGCATTTAGCAGGTTTGTTTTTAGAAAGATAAACTGTAGCTGTGGTGTGTGGAATAGACTAGAGGCCAGCAGACTCAAGAGGGAGCTGGGGACAGCAGCCCGGTGGGAGGTGTTGAGGGCCAGAATTGTAGCTCCTGCAGAGGGGGAGGAGGGACCATCGTGGGTCAGAAAGGTTGAAGAGGCAGACACTATGGGGCTCCAAGGCTGACTTCAAGATTGACTTGCTGATGAATCAGTCTAATAAAGCGAAGCCGAAGTGTTACCATGTGGTGATGTCTCCTGTGTTTTATCCAACCTTCTCTACAGCAAGTAATCCTTGAACACCTCCCAGGTGGCAGGCACTGAAGTTCTCCAAACGCATAGCTGTGGGTTCCACCTGCCACCCTCGGGCCTCTCCAGTTCCAGCCTGGTTTTCCCATCACCCAGCCTCCACCGGCTTCCGCTGCCTGTGAGTATGCTAAAACAAAACTCCATGGCTTAAAAGAAGTCCAACACTGAAAGAATTTTCACAGCCTGTCCTGATTGCTGCCAAGAATATATATTACCGATTTCCAGTGGAAGCTCAAATGTCCATTTGAAATAACCTAGCCTCTGAGCACTAAGTTCAGGGAGGTCACAAGCTGGGACTCCACCTAGAAGAACTGACTGCCGGGCTGCCCAGCAGGAGGTGTGGAGGGGGAGGGGTGTGGGAGGTGGTGATGGGGCTTGAGACCCAAAGGGTCTATCGATGCACACTCCCTTGGGTTACAGCCCAGGGTAAAGAAAAAAATCTAGAGAAATCCTGGTTGGCATGTTTCTAGCCCAGATGGAAGAGAAATAGGACAAGCTCCTAAAGGGTTCCAAAACCAACACATAAGAAGTGCCTGCCGCCAGCAAATTCGAGGTATGTTGGCACGCACGGCAGAAGAGAAATGTATTCACCCTGTTGGAAAAGGGAAGACGAGAAGACGGACGGCTGTTGAGAGAAAGCCGGGAGCTCCTTGCCAACTGCGAACCGCCAGCTCTGTGAAGAAAGGCTGCTTCCAAACGACCGAGCAGGGCTGGCACGCGTCAGGAGGAAGGGGCGCAGACAGCCAGGCGACAGGCATCTTGAAATGTAGAGCTTGTGGCCCATCAGTCTGGCCCCCTCCTCTATGCCCTCAGTCACTCCACCCATCTCTCAGCACCAGTTAGGGGAGTCGTTCCCCTATTCCCCAGATTCTTTCTTGCCCCATTTCCCCTAATTTAAAAAGGCTTCTCCTCCATCCTCTGCTTGTTCATACTCTGTCCATCTTTGGGGGACGTTTATTACCTATGGGGCCCATCTCTTCTTACATTTCCTACATTTTGGATACTTCCCCACATCATGAAAGGAAAAGCTAGAAAACCCGCATCTCTAGATTCCTTTGCCATGCATTTTATGTGTCATGTCCACATGAGAATTGGGACTGAGGTGGCCAGTGGCTAGCAGAGATATTTGGTTCCTGAGGAAATAGAAGGGATCAGGCTTCTGGTTTTCTGTGAAGAGGGTCCTAGGTGCCAAGCAGTGGTGGGATCTCCTCTAAGAAGCACCTTTGTGTGGTTGAGCACTCTTTATAGCTAATGGCTTCAGTCTGGTTCTCTTGAACATTTTGTGGGCTCTCTAATAGTCTTGATTACACTAATCTGTTTCCTTAAATAAATCTGAATGAATTCTGTTATTTGCAACTTAGATTTTTGACTATTACACCATTTGTCTCAGTTCAAGCTGCTATAACAAGGTACTTTAGACTGGATGGCTTAAACAACAGAATTATAGCTGTGCTATTTCTCACAGTTCTGGGGGCTGGGAAGTTCAAGATCGTAGGGCTGGCAGATTCAGTCTGGTGAGGGGTATCTTCCGGGTTTGCAGACAGTTGGCTTCTTACTCTATCCACATGGTGGAGAGGGAGATCAGCTTTCTTGTGTTTTTTCTTATAAGGGCACTAATCCTATCCAGAAGAGCTCTATCCTTATGACCTAATTACCTCCCAAAGACCCTACCTCCACGTGGGGGGTTAGGCATCAACATATGAATTTTAGGATACAAATATTCATCTACTAGCACCATTCTTCAAGAGCATCTAAAGAAATGACTTTTCTAGTACCCCATCTGGGGCCTTCGGATTCTGTGGCTATGTCTGTCTTCAAATGCCTCCCCAGGTCACCATCATTTAACATGAAATTGCCTGTTGTCTTCTAGTGTTCATAGTGCCTGGGTTTGCCTCTTCCCTAGGTTAGAAACCCTCCGAAGGTAGTGATCCCATCTTTTCTTTTCTTTTTTTTGTCTTCTTCACACCCTAGCTTTACAGGCTTGTGGCATTCCACAGTTGGAAAGCGGTTCAAAGTATGTTGGCCAATCCACCCACTTTACAAGCAAGGTTGGCTGACTCAGAGAAGTGACCAGTGAGTTGAGTGGTCAAAGCAAGAGGAGGGAAAACATGAACAGGAGAACAAGACCTGACCTTTTCTGATGTTGCCTCCTGAAAGAGTGCTAAAGTCACGCAGGGCATTATATGCAAGATGCATCGTGACATGACTTGGATTTCTACAGGGCCTTCTGAGGAGTTCCAAATGCTTCATCAACCTGAGACTCCAGACTGTATAGTTTATACTCGTGGGAAGTACAAAGATAGGAGAACGGCCCTTCAATTTACAGCATCATGGTTAGGAATCTCCAGTTCCTTGCATTTTCGTGTCTGTTTTGGGGAAATGATAGGATGTGGCTTCCCGTAATAGAAACAAGGTGCATTTGGGGTTGCCACCTGAGACCCTCCTGGACAACACTGAGTCTTCAGGGGTTTCTTCCAGAGGAGATGATGGAAAGTTCCCAGATTAGGTATATATTCTGCTCAACAAATTACTCCAAAACTTAGTGGCTTAAAATGACATTCATAATTTATTATTTCTCAGTTTCTGTGTGTCAAGAATTTGGGAGCAGCTCAGTTGGACGGCTGTGGCTTGGCGCCTCGCAGAAGCTTACAGTCTGTGGTTGGGGTCATCTTGAAGGCTTTTTTGCTGACATGTCTGGTAGCCGGGATGGGAAACTTGAATGGCCGGGTTCCCTCAGGTATCTTTCTCCATCTCTGTGTCTCTATGTGGCCTTTCTAGCAGGATGGCTTCAGAGTAGTAGCCTGACTCCCACCAGTGGCTCAGGGCTCCAAAGATGTGTGTCCTGAGAGAGGAGGACAGGCCTAGCCTTAGCAGTCACACAAGGTCACCCCACCACACTTTGTCCTTCAGCCAGTTAGAAGTGAGTTCTTGGGGAAGCTGTATTTAAAGGGAAGGAATTTGACATCGCTTCTTTGTGAAGAATGTCAATAATTTGTGGACATGTTTTTAAAGCACTGCAGACCCTGAAAGTGATTTTCCCCAAGTTTGCAGGCTAATGGGTTAGGATCAGGACTGGAATAGGAGACCCATCAGCTCATGGCTTTCTTGATGGCCAGCATTAAAATACCGAGGGAGAGGCGGATAAGGGGAATTTTCTCTAGGGTGCTACCTCATTTTTAAACTGTCGTAAATTCTGTAAAGAACAAGATGGTTGAAGGTACCTAAACAAACAACTAACAAGCAGACAAATATACCCTTGACAAATTATAATTGACAAAACATCCCTTTATGTTTATGTAATTCTTGGGCCCAACACACAGGTCAAAAACAGAATTAGAAACAGAACCTAGGTGTCCTTATTCCTGACTTGTCTCTGCTCTGCTGTGCACCTCCCTGGATAAACTATCTGCTTCTTTATGAAAATATCCTCATTTCATCTTCCAAGCAGCAGCGTGCAGGATAATAGACTCAGGCAACTTAGCCCGGGCTGCTGCAGGGCACAGTGATGCTTTGCTTAGTCTGGAGGAACCAAAGAAATCACTGGGGGCAACCTCCCTATTTAACAGATTGAGAAACAAGGCAGTAGGGTTAGTTGGCAGGATATTGTTTAAGTCCTTTAAGGAGTCATGAGAAGAGTGGCATTCAAATTTAGGTCCCTTCATGCAAAATCTAGTTTGTTTCTTCTCTTTACCTTAGAGCCCTTAGTGTTTCTCAAATGAAAAGCAAATTGGTTTCGAAAAAGTGGTTGCCTTTAATTACCCATTGGTTTGCATAGACCCTGGAAGGATTATTACTTTGGACAACTTCCAAATCAATCAGTCAACATGCAATTATTGAGCACTCTCTGTTTACCCAGCATTGAGCTAGGTTTATGACATTGAATGTTAAAATTTGTTTTATATCAGTGATGGTTCTTGGCATCAAATACCTTTATGAAACAAACCACACAGAACATGACATTTAAACAAATATTGATCACATGGATGACACAAAATGATCTAATTTTACAGAAATCGCACCTTAACCAGTGCTTTCTAGGAAAAACAAATGATTTGTAGTAGTGTGCTTTTATAAAAAAAACACATACATAAGACGGCAGTGAACTTGAGCACTGTTGGAAAATCTGAAATGTGTGGCAGCCTTCTAATTAAAAAAATTATTTCCTGCAAACTCGAACGGACTATCCTTCCCCTGCTTCTACTTTTCCCCCCATAAAACAAACTCTTTGCAAGAAATGTGAAATTTATTCTGAGAGTGAACATACTAACTTTTCCAACATCTCAGTGAGTCTGCGGAAACGAGGCAGTGACAACTTGGGACGCACCTCCATTTATGCACATTTCCACTCGCATGTGTCAAGGCCCGTCCATCATCTGGGCCTGAGTCAGTCCCTCAGCAGAATCTGACAGCAGCGGGGAGCCGTCTGGTCAAGCGGAGCCAGGTTGAGTAAAATCACCTATTGGGTCTTCTGGTCCCACCGCCAGACGGATCCAAACTCCATCTCTGTCTCTTGTACATCCTCCATGACTTTTCCCAGCCAAGGTTTAAATGACTCAAGCTCCACCATGTTCCCTGGAGGGGTTACACTGCAGCCAAATAGAACGAATTCACTATTTGGAATCTTATGCCTTTTACTGAATCTAATTTTTTCCTTTCCTTCTTTTCCTACTGTCATGTTCTTGCTGAATCCCTTTGAACCACCCACTGTGCCTGCTCTTCAAAGGTGTTTGACCAGGATTTCCCAAAAGCATCTGGTCTGTGACACACTTTTGAATGTGAGCAGCTGTGGTGGTGTGGAGGATGGCACACAGCACATTGGGGTACTGTCCCTCAGATCTAGACATGCTCTAGGTCAGGTCATCTGTCTCACCACACCATACTTTTGACTCTTTAATACATACACATGTAGATACCATCGCACCTCTTCCTGCCAGGGTCCTGCCTTCCCTTCTCTCAAACCCCCATGCCAAATTTAGCCTAGTGGAGTAAGAAAACCCAGGATGTAGCAAAATAGGAAGAATATCTTTGGGACCCAGAAAAAGATTAGGCTGCCCTATCTGAAAATCACTGTCAAATATGGCTCTAAAGAGAGTGAAACCCCTAACTCACTTATTTCTCCTTAAACATTTTTAGTCTTTCTTTCGGCATCCTTGCTACTTCATTTTAAAATGCTATGACAGGCCGGGCTCAGCGGCTCAGGCTGTAATCCCGTGCTTTGGGAGGCCGAGGTGAGTGGATTGCCTGAGCCCACGGTTCAAGACTTGCCTGGGCAACTTGGCGAGACCTCATCTCTACAATAAATCAAAAATTAGCAGGGCGTGGTAGCGCGTGCCTATAATTCCGGCTACTTGGAAGGCTGAGGTGGAAGGATTGCCGGAGCTTCCGGGAGCGGCCACTGCACTCCAGTCCGGGTGACTCCAACTCAAAAAAAAAAAAAAATGCTATGACAATTTTCTAATTCCTCCTTCAAAGCCTTAAGTCAGGCCAAACAAAGTGATTCATGCCTGTAATCCCAGCACCTTGGCAGACTGAGGCAGGAGGATTGCTTGAGACCAGGAGTTCAAGACCAATCTGGGCAACATAGCAAGACTGATCTCTGCAAAAAAAAATTTTTTTTAATTAGTAGGGTATGGTGACATGCACTGGTAGACCCAGCTACCTGGGAGGCTGAGCTATGATTGCACCACTGAACTCCAGCCTGGGCAACAGAGAGAGACCCTGTTTCTAAAAAAAAAAAAAAAAAAAAATACCAAGTCTTAAGTCAAAAGAAGTCGATTTTAAGCAAATTGAATCCTTTGGCTATTTAGCCCAATAATAATATGGGAATACTAGAAATATGCTTGATGACAATATTTGCCACTTTTTGATGAATGTACCAAAACATGTATACATGTGTAGTCATGTTTATTTCCAAGAGCTAGAGCAGACTCCATTGTATAGGTGAGAAAACCGAGGCTTAGAGATGTTAAGTAACTTGGGAAAGTCAGAGGCATGGAATTCGAGTTCAGATGAGTTAAAGAACTTACTCACAGTCAACACTGTCTCCTGTTGTTCAGACGAAAGCATCCTGGGATGACCAAGGTGAAGGTGGGTGGGTGGACCAGACGGTTTGGCGTCATGGGGCTCTGTCTGCTATTTCACTACATCGCACGTAACACAACATGTGTCAGGCTCATTTCCAGTTCCTACTGTTCCCAAATTGACTCATGTGTGTGTCACACAGATGTGACAGTGCTGTCCTGGTGGGGTCTAAGTCATCAGGTTAGGTAGCCATAGGTAATTAGGACTTTGCTTGTGGGGAAGGGATGCAGACTTGGGTCTAGGAGACGGCTGCTCAGCAACGTCCTCTGTGGTTTACCTGTGCTTCTGAAAGTCCCACCAGGGCTGGAGATGATGCCAGTGGCTGCATCCATTGCCAAGGCCAACGTGCCAAATGACCCAGAGAATCTGTGTTAGTTACCTAGTGTTGCCTGCCCTGGACACGGACAGAAAGAGGTATTTGTAGGGACATTTCTATCAAGGCCTGCTGCTCCTTGCACTTCCGAGCTGGGCTGCCATTCACTTTCTCTTTAGAACTTGGTTGTCTGTGGTTTGATTTCCAAATCCATATAATGGGTACATGAACATCCCTTCTCTCCCTTTTTCAGAAATGCTCCAACATGACAAACCAGAACCCCTGCTGTGCTTGTCAATGTCTCATCCAGGAGTAGGACCTGTTCTTCCGATGTTCCTCCCCAGGAGGAATGGCTCAGCTCCGTGGGGCTCACATTCCCCCAGAGCCCTCTCAAGGCTCAGGATCTTCCATCGGTCAGAGAAGGCCAGTTCCCAGGGTGCTGCCCCTAGCACCCTCTGCAGGAAAACTGCTCCTCACACCTCATCTGGGAGCACCCAAGTTCCACACTTTCTGTCTTCAGGACCCCACTGAAGCAGGTGGGGATCTACCCGGGAGGCTGAATCTGTGTGTTGGTGTCAATCATAAGTTCTAGAACGTTTTCGTGGGTTAGGCCTTCACAATGCCTCTGGCTCACTCCCTTTCTCCTTTTTTGAAATTCTGATTAGACACATCTTGGACCTTCTCATCCTATCCTCCATGGCTTTTAAAAAAAACTTTACTTTTTATTTATGTATTTTAATTTGAGGGTTGTGGGGTACACGTGAGGATTTGCTACATAAGTAAGTTGTGTGCAGGTCCGTGGCTTTACATCTCTTTCCTGTTTTCCACCTCTTTATCTCTCTGGGCTAGATCACTTCTCTAGTTCTGCCCTCCAGCTCAAAAAGTCTCTTTTTGTGTGATCCACTGAGTTTTAAAATTTCTACTTTATTTTTAGACTTTCACTTTCTAGAAATTCCATTGTTTTACAAATAGGTTTACTCTTTACTCATATTTTAAAGATGTTCTTCCATTTACTAAAAAGAGTGTTATATTCTATGTTTGATGATTCTTTTTTTCACCTTTAATTTTTTTGTTTTAAAATTGTGGGGTGCAATTCAGGAATAGATTTACAAATATTCATTGTGAAGATACCCTTGTTGATGAGATGTGCCCCCTCTTCCCCCAGCAGATTCCCACTACTGCCAATCCCCCCCACAGTTTCCCGCTACTGTCAATCCTTTTTAGTATTATGATAGTTGTTCAAGGTCCACTTATGAGCGAGAACATGTGATACTCAGTTCTTTGTTTCTGTGAAAGATCACTCAGTATTATAGACTCTATCCAGCTTGATGCGAAGTTCATGATTCTGTTCTTCTTTATGACTGTGTAATATTCCATTGTGTATATGTACCACATTTTTTGATCCAGTTCTCTTTTGATGGGCAGCATGGTTGGTTCCATGTTCTTGCTATTGTGAACAATTATGCTTGATAATTCTAAAATTAGAAGTCTTAGCCGGGCTCAGTGGCTCAGCCTGTAATCCCACGCCTTTGGGAGGCTGAGGTGAGTGGATTGCCTGAGCCCGCGGGTTCGAGACCCGCCTGGGCAGCGAGACCTCATCTCTACAATAAATCAAAAAGTCAGCCGGGCGTGGTAGCGCATGCCTGTAATTCCGGCTCCTCGGAAGGCTGAGGCAGAAGGATCGCCGGAGCCCAGCAGGTCGAGGCTGCGGTGGCCGGGAGCGGCCACTGCACTCCAGTCTGGGCGACAGAGTGAGACTCCAACTCAAAAAAAAAAAAAAAGAAGTCTTTACTGCTTACTGCTGTCTGTTGCTTATGCTTAATTTCCACATCTGCAGAACGGGAATAATATCACCTACTTTGCATGGTTCTTGTAAGGAGTAGAAGTAATACCTGTAAAACACGCATCTTAAGAGCTGGCTTGCAGAGAGATATGTTTAACGACTCATAGCCAGCATCACTGATGTGGTTACTACTGTTAGAGAATTCTACTACAAATGTCCACCAGGGCCAGAGTTAAAAAATGAAGAACAAAAGAGAAAAAGTTGGGCAGAAACACGAGAAATAGTTCCCCTCAGCTCAGTCATGTGTAGACTGTCCCATGAGAGACATTGCCCCTTGCAGCGTTAGGGCCTTTGTGGGTCCCAGGATTGCTGGGGCAACATCAACTCAAACCCTCCGGGTGGTGTTTATAAGAACATTTCTGCCAAGGCCTGCTGCTCCCGGTACTTCCTGGGCTCAGCAGGGGATGGGTGAGAAGATGGACAGGAGCTGAAGATCCTGTGACAGGAGAGGAGGAAGGAGACCAAAACCCTGCTGAAGCTGCAGGTTCACAGCAGACTCAGCCTTGGGGCAACTTCCCAAAGAACCACAGCACAGAGATGACAGACAATCAAGCATCCTACCCAGGCAGTGCCCCAGGTGTCCTTCAGGTGGTGAAAGCCTGAGAGTAAAGGTGAGTGTAACAGCCAGGACACCTGATAGACCTCTAGAGGTGTCCCACAGGGGCAATGGCTGCTTGTTTTGTGGAAGAAATCTCTCACATCACAACCAGATGGCATCCATGGTGAGCAGCTCTCCACAGTCCATTTAGACAGTTATCTGTGGGGTCTTCTTTGTCCTCATTCCATCCCTCAAGCTCTGACAATCTCAAAGACCCCCAGTTATTCTTCTGAAATGTCCTTTTTATCATCCTAGTCTGTTTCTTAGTCTGCTGCCTGAGGAGGATAATGAGATGCCACCTTGGCAGATGCTAACACGCATCCCATAAATGGCTGAGCTGAGGCTCTAGTCTGCACTTTGGGCTCCCAGGCTGTGCTTCTTCGGTCAGCTCCTTGAGGGCTATGTCTCCCGTGTCCTGTGGCCCCCTGGAAAGGCCTGCTGTTGGGAACAGAATCAGCCTACAAGAGGTTCCTGCGTGCCTGCTCATGGCGGCTTCAACCTCTCCCTCCTGGCACAGAAACCCAAGGCTCCCCCTGCTCCTTCTCCCAACAGGACTGTCGGGCAGAGGAAACCCCTCTGGCCAGAGGCAGCCAAGCTGGGGTCCTTGGTGCTCGGGCGTGTCCTCCCATAGACATGGTTTCAGGGAGCTGGTCTGTGGACAGTGCCTTTACATTCTGGCTGCTTCTCGGCCTTTCTCACCCCTCCTCCTCTTCCGCTTTGATGGCCTGAGACCCAGGATCCACATGTGGTTCATTCTGGTATTTTTCCAAAAATTTCCGGCCAGAGGGTTCCAGCTTCCAGGAAGGCTCTCCCAGCAGTGCGTGGGAGTCTGCAGCTGACCCGGGGGGCCTGTTTGTGGTCAGGCTGTCTGCTCTCCCCACTCCTGGGCACTATTTGTCTTTGACTCACCTCTTCTTCCACTGAGTTATTCTTGTCTTGACCAGCCAGACCACATGGGAAGAAGTCTTAGAGAAGCCCACAGTTTTGAGTTAGCTGGGAGGACACTTCAAGAGGAATCGGGAGTGATCTTGGCCAAGATCCCCTCAATGCCAGGCCTGTCCCCTCACCTGCCCAAACCAGAGGGTCTGAGCTTCCACACCCGATGTGTGACCCATTTCACCATCTGATAAATGTAAAAATCCTACAACTCCTTCTCCTGCCACCAGAGGATACTCTGAACAACTCCAGTTAAGAATTATAAGTACTTAACATACCTGGCCTCATTTAACCTTGTAGACAGACTCAGTCTAGGCTCATGTCCCCTAGCCACGGAAATTTTATAGAACTGTCCTTTCTGTCTCTTAATTTATAAAAGCAATAGGGAGTCTTTCATTCTTCCACTAGGAAGTAATATAAGGATGTTTAACAAGTATCTGTGAAAGGGTCAGGTACTCCTCCCTCACCCTGGGAATGGTGGGGGCACAAAGTGATATGACTCAGGCAGAGAAGAGCCCAGAAGCTTATTCCCCCAGGAGCTGTGCTGGGAGCAGCCAGCTTGGCCTAGGAAAGACCTGGCTCTCCCAAAAGAGGTCTGCTCACAGGATCCAAGGCCAGTTCCCTATCTCTCCCCACCTCTTTCTCCCCTCCCCTCTGGACCAGTGGGGCCAAAATGAGCACAGATTACCTGAGATCCCTTGTGGGAGGCCAACAGAAGGAAGAGGCTGGATCCCAGGGGAGGAAGCAAAGGGTCAAAGGCACCATGAAGTCATAGAGGGAGACAGAGGGCCTCCCGCACCCCTGTGGATGCTCTATGGGACAGAAGATAAGACTCAACTTTGAAATAAAAACTGTTTGGCACATTTGGGGGACTCCCTGTACAAGTCTGACTAACAATAGCAAGGCTAGTATACCCCAGCAATGTCACAGACACATGTTTTTCACGCCACGTTTGTCCCTCACTCCCACCCACTGGTTATTTCAGCATGCCTGTGCCCCTCTCCCTGCAAATCACACAAAATCTGGCAGCTCTGACAGTCTTTGCTCTATGATTCCTAGGAAGGTGCTGAGTCTCCAGTGACCTTGAATTCCCCAGGGCTGTGCAGAGGAGAAGCCCCTTGGAATCACATATCGAGATCCTTTTGCCTCAATCCCTCACCCTTGAAGCTCCGCCTGCCGCCACCTGGGCAATGACCTCCTGGGGAACCCTGGGTCCATGGTCCCAGGCTCCAAGTGGGTTCACTGCCGGAGAAGTTGCTAATCCTGTATGTGATGGTAATTTTATCTGTCAACTTGACTGGGCCATGGGATGCCAGACATTTAGTCAAACATTATTCTGTGTGCTTCTATGAGGGTGATTTTAGATGAGACTAACATTTAAATCAGTAGACTGAGTAAAGTAGACTGTCCCGTCTAATGTCAGTGGACTTCATCCAATCAGGTGTAGACCTGAATAAACAAGAAAGCTGAGTGAGAGGGAACTCCTCCTGCCTGACTGTTTTGTGCTGGGATATCTGTCTTTTCTGACCCTTGGACTTGAACTGAAACGTTGGCTCATCTGAGATCGCAAGCCTGCTGATTTTTGGACTGGAACTTATAGCATCAGCTCTCCTGGGTCTCCAGCTTGCCAACTGCAGATCTTGGGGCTTCTCGGCCGCCATAATCACATGAGCCAACTCCTTGTAATCTGTTTCTCTGTGTCTCTCTGTCTCTCTCGCTGTCTCTGTCTCTCTCATTATCTCTCTCTCTCTCTCTCTCTCCCCCCACACCTATTGGTTCTGTTTCTTTGGAAGCCCCGACTGATATACCATGCCTCTCACAGGCTCCACCCTGCCTTGTGGAGATTCCATTCGTACAAATTCCTTTTCTCTGCATCTCTGCCACAAGCTACACAGCCTCTGTTCTTTCTGCTCCCCACTGGCCACAGCCTTCCACAGAGGCCCACCAAAACCAAAGGATTGCAAGCTCATAGTCCATCTCTGTTGAAGCCCCTGCTCCATGCTCCCCATCCAGGTCCTTTCCATTGATGAAAATGAAATTCTAAAATGAGGTACTTGAGCAACAAAATAAATAACACAACATTGGATTATACCAAAGTCTAAAATAAATATCCCCGAGTCCGTATTGATATAAATAAATGATAGGATAAATAATCAGGGAGAAGAGACCAATCTTCTGCAGAAGAATCCCAAATCATCTGTAGATACCCCCTCCTTGAGAACAAGAGCTTTGTCTCTCTCTCTCTCTCCTTTGAGTGTAGACTGTACTTAGTGACTTATTTCCAAAAAGTACAGTGTGGAGACGTGGGTGGGGGGATGGTACTTTGCAGTGGAAAAACGTGGCAAACATCACCTTGGTCAGGCAATCAAATGACATCACCAGTGATAAGTCATGTTGATAGCATGTATAATGCAAAGAGAAGGGTACTTTACCTCTGTGGTTTCCCTCCAAACCCACAACCCGAGTATAATCACGAGAAAACGTCACACCCAAATTGAGGGGCATGTTGCAAAATACCTGACCAGCACTCTTCAAAAGTGTCAAGGTCATGAAAAACAAAGAAAGACTGAGAAACCTCCAGCCAAAGAACTGTAGGAGACATGGTGACTAAATGTAATGTGATATTCTGGATGCGATCCTAGAACAGAAAAAGGATATTAGTAAAAAGAAAAAAAAAAAATCTGGTGAAATCCAAATGAAGTCTGGAGTTTAGTGAATAGTAATGCACCAATGTTGCTTAGTTTTGACAACTGTAGCATGGAAACATAAGGTGATAACGGGGAAACTTAAACTGGGGGAGGAGGCATGCAGGAACACTTTGTGCTATCTTTACAGATTTCGGGTGAATCTAAAATTATTCCAGAATAAAGAGTTCATTTTGAAAGATGAGGTAGGTTAAACTAGAACATTTCTTTCTTTTGTGTGTGTGCTTTCTTACACAATTAACATATAAGTACAATCTCATTGTGCAGGATTCAAACAAACAGGAGTTTACAGAACAAAACCGGAAAGTCTCCATCTCTCCTATCCCACTGCCTTCCACCTTCCACTCACCTCCTCAGAGCTAATTATGTTAGCTATGGCTCAAACCTGGGCACTCTGCCGGGAACGCCTTGCCAATATGGAGCGATTGAACTTAATCTTCATAACAACCGATTGAGATAGGCACTGCTGGACCCATTTTAGAGATGGAGAAATTGAGGCACATGAAGACTAAGGATGTTGGCTGAGGTAGGTAGTAGGTGGCAGAGCTGGGATGCAAAGCCCAGGTGACAGTACTGGCACTCATGCCTCTACCACCTAGAAAGAAGGAAGTACTCCCGCTGTTTGGGCACAACCCTTGAACACACACATCCACATAACCCCCTTGTTACTGGTATTAACATCCACGCTGTTGTGTAACTTACTGTTTTATTTTATTTTCCTTTACATTTCATTTCATTTCATTTTATTGGAGTCTCAATCTGTCACCCGGGCTGGAGTGCAGTGGCACGATCACGGCTACTGCGGCTGTAAGTTGCTGGGCTCAGGCTTCCCTTCTCTTCAACCTTCCAAGTAGCTGGAACTACAGGTGCATGCCACCATACCTGGCTAATTTTTAATTTTTTTTGTAGAGACAAAGTTCTTGCCAAATTGCCCAGGCTGGTCTTGAATCCCTGGGCTCAGACAATCCTCTCGCCTCTACCTCCCAAAGTGCTGGGAGTACAGGTGTGAGCCATGGTGCCTAGCTATTTGTAGCAATGCATCTGGATGCGCCTTCCATGTCAGTGTCAAGGGCCATCCACCGTTTCTATTAATTGTCCTATGCCAGTTGTCTTAACCAGATTTTGCCGATAGGGGGCATTTGGCAATGTCTGGAGACGGTTTTGGCTGTCACAGCCAGAAAGGGGGTTGCTACTGGCATCTGGTGGGTAGAGACCAAGGATGCTGCTAGACATCCTCCAGTGCATATGGCAGCCCCACAGCAGAGAAGTATCTGACTCAAAATGCCAATAGTGCTGAGGTTGAAAACCCTGCTGTGTGGTATTCTGTGACCAAACCAGAAGATCCCCAAGGTCCTTCCAGGTCTAACATGCCACATGGACGTATCACTCAGGGTCTTTCCTCCCCTCCCCCTGGATCCAACCCTTCCCAGCCCTCTCTGCTCAATCCTGCTTGCACCCCTTCCCGCCATGGATTCATTCTCTCAACTCTCCTTCTCAGAACACGTGCATGACAGAACCACACTTTGCCGCACCTCCTGTTACGTATCTCACTTCTTGCAAATACCTCATTTCCCTGCCCCTGAATTGCAAGCCCCTGGAGGGCAATAATGGTATCGATTTCTGTGTCATCCTCGGGGCTCAGCATGCAAGGCATGATGGGTGACTCAGACAATTACATCACTGTTCCCGAAGAAGTCTAACCATTCAAAAGGCTATTCCTCCCCCGACCCCTGGCCCATCCGGCCAACCATCCCCCATACCCCTCTCACGGTCCTGGCTGTTCAGAACTACCTGAGGAACTCTGAGTAAAAGTAAAGACAAATGTCCCAGACACCAGCCAAATCACAACCTCTTGGGTAGGTTCAGCATATCAACATTTTTTAAAACCTCCCTCGGTAATTCTAATGCCCAGCCACGGAAGAGAAGCTCTGGTCTAGTCAGTTACGGCTGCAGAGTTATCACAAACATCTGAACCGAATTCTTGCAGTTCTTAAGACAGTGCCCGGTAATAAATTTGTGTCAGAGAAGGGGTCAGGTCCAATTCCCGTTCACTTATCCAGGACTTCTCACACGAATGTGCACATGAATCACTGGGGAGCGTGTTAAAATGCAGATTTGGATTCAGTGGGTCTGGAGTTGGCTGGGGAGACACAGACTTTCTAACAAGTGCCCCAGGGTGTGCTGATGCGACTGGTCCAGGGCCCACATTTTCAGGAGCAAGGCTTGAAATGTTGCCTCAATGGCTGGGGCCTTCCGGCTGTTCCCAGACTCGGGCTGTCTCTGAAATATTTGCTGGTTCCTTTGCCAGGCATCCAGTAGCCCTATCGGGAAAACAGCTCAGTTACAGGTGAACAGAAACAATAGCGCTGAAAGGAAATGACAAAGTTTACTGGGCGTTAGGAAACAAACAAAGAATAAAGCAGAGAAATGTGACAAGCCCTAAAGCTTAAAAACAAAAACTGAAACCCCAGGGTCAGCTGGGCCCCTTCCCGTTTTAACAGTCTTGATTAGATGTCCATTAGCATGTCAGCTAAGATCCATCAAGGGCGCAATTTCCTCCCACAGAGCAGGGACCTCATTTTTGCTGCTTGAGCCACGCTCTGTTCTCCATCAGTGGGATTTACGCATATGGAACCGAGTGTGGAATTGGGCCCATTACATTTAACTTCCTATATCTGACATATTTAATACCTACTTTTCAAATAAATGAAATCCCTGTTTAGTGCCGGCCTGGAAAGGTGCAGTTGGTTAAGGAATTTTTCACAAGCAGTTCTTCCTACACAAGGCAAACTCAGTAGCCTCTTAAAGAAGGGACTGTGACCGAGGTTCCCCAGAAATTGGGAGGCAAGGCTGTGAATAATGGGAAGAGTTTTATGATGCATTTTGCGAAAGTCTCATTAAAAGAGGAGCTGCTTTGTGTGCAGAATTATAATCACTCCTACCTAGACACATATATGTCTCAGAATTGGGCCAGGAGAAGCTCCCAGAAGGCACCAGCTCTAAGCACCTACTTTTATGACGTGCCATTCCAGAGGGGCTCATGGGTCTTGAGTTTGTAAAGTATAATAGCAAAGTAACAACTGGACCCAGCTTGGTTTGATCTTCTAAATCCTCACAAATGTTCTGAGCTGATCAGCGATGACTTAGCATAGGGGGTTGGGGCCTAGAAGGGGGCAGCCACAGCGGGGGTCATTGCCCACTCACACTCTGCCCTGACCAACTAGTGACTAGGTGGGTATGCATCAAGGTGACACAGCACAGGGCGTCTGGGCTGGGCCAGAAATGGGAATTTCTAGGGAGAAAAACGAGGCAACCTCACACCCTGTCCTCTAATCTAAAAACCCATTTGCAAGAGCTGCTATGCACAGGGCTCCCTGGTGTGGAGCTGATGGGGCAGTGGTATGTGTGTGAGTCAAGGGTTGTCTACAGAAGAGAGAAAAGTAAAGATCGTGGAGGAGATACAGTGTGTTTCTTTGTCTCGATGGGGAGAGGGAGAGGAGCTGTCTTTAAGACCTGCTCTGTGAGTTCCCTGGGCCCCAGTACTCTGCTCTGCAACCCAGGGACAGTGGGTGGCAATGGGAATTAGCCATTCTACCCTCTACCTTCACATTCACAAAACCCAGGCTCTCTGACTTGTCACTGTCCCCAGTTTTAACTCTAAAACTGTCACTGAATGTGTTACTGGGTGCTGGTGTCACTGGGCTTTGGGTCCTGGAATTGGCTAAGTGGAGGTGAGGTGGGAGGTATGGGGGTGGTGGTGGTGTGTGAAGAATTCGGTTCTCTGCTTTATAGGAATCCCCTCAGCCCTGCACCCCAGAGCTCCAAAGAGAGAATACTTAAAAACGTGGAAAAGGGAAGCTGGAGGAAAGTTCATAGTTACTATGGTAGGGTTTTTTCGTTGTTGTGGTGGTGGTTTTGTTTTTGTAAATGTCTTCCAAGCCTCAGTTCAAGTTCAGGGCTCAGCTCACCTGCTGTCCAGGCAGGTTCTTTCACTTTCATGTGAGGCTGTGTCGTGCTGTGACCATGAGGATGTCCCTGTTTAGCCAGGCTGGTCCCATCCTGTCCCTTCCGCTGCAGAAGTCACCTGAGCAGCTCCGTGCTATAGGCGGGGATAGAGTGCTCCTCTGCGCCCCCAGTCCCAGCCCCAGCTCAGTCCGACACAATAACAAACAGCCCTGTGAAAAGCACTTACATTTATGAACTGTTTATAAATTTACCGACATTGATTTATGACCCTTGGCTGGACCTGATGTTAGTCTCTTTAGGGGTATTTCTTCCTTCCTTTCTTTCTTTTCTTTTTTGAAGGTTTTAAGTGTGAATGTTACGGTTCACATTCTTAATATAGTCACACGCCAGGAACTACCCGGAAGACAGCTGGGAGCCCAACCAGTGACCCACAGGCAGGAACCTAGACTTGATTTATGCCGGCGCTGTGGCTGGTAGAGAAAGCAGTTTCTGGTTGATCCAGGGACAGACTGTGGCTCCAGCAGAGGACCTCTAAAAGACTGCCTCAGCTCTGGGGTTCTGGGGGCAGTTATGAGAAACTGGAAGAGGGCAAACTGGACAAACTGCTCCCAAGATGTGTGATTTAGACACCCTAGCCCCGATTTCCTCATTGATGTAATGAGGATAGTAATACTGATTTCAAATTGTTGTTACAGGAGTCAAGAGACATTACTGGTACAGTATCTAAAAGTGACTCCCCTGTACCGGGGCTCAATGAATCGGGATGAAATGACCTGTGCTAGACACAGAAGGCCCTGGAGAACTTTGCCAAAGCTTGGTCAACAGCGATTTGTCTTAATACTTATTGGCCAGTTTTGTGTAAAGTTTGGAAGGGAAATGTGCCATGAGCCTCCTCAACGAGGGTATAGTCAGGGTCGCCGTACAGAGTCCAGATTTCCCTTCTAGCCATGCCCAAACTCTGGAGGGATTTGGAGGAAAGTGAGAGGGAAGAGTCCCCTCTTCTTAGTTGCTCTTCCTGTCTCTACACACATCAAGAAAATTAATGTTACTTTCAGTGTGTCACTAACTTTACTACTTAAATTACCTATGTCTTCCTATGTCTGCTAAGAAAAGAAGGATATGATGTTGGTTGAACAACCCTAGTTGTCAAGAACATGGGAGCACTTGTCTCATTTTCAATCTCACATAACTCTCTGAAGTGGGTATTGTTGTTCCTATTTGACAGATAAAGAAGATGAGATTCGGAGAGATTCAAATAACCGGCCTGTGATCACAAAGCTAGTAAGTGGCTGAGATAAGGCAAAAATGCAGCCTGACCCCTAAACAATCCATTGTTCCCAAATCTCCTATCAGCTGTCTATCATCCATTTATCCACCCATCCATCCATCCATCCATCCATCCATCTTCTATTATCTATCTCTTCTATCTACCTTTCTGTCTATTATCTATTTCTTCTAGCTATCTGTCTGTCTATCTGCCTGCTTACCTACCTACCTATCTCTTGTCACTATTATCCACCTATCTCTTCTGTTTATCTATCTATCTATCTATCTATCTATCTATCTATCTATCTATCTATCTATCTACCTATCTATCTAATCTATCATCTGTCTATCTAATCTATCATCTACCTATCATCTATCTATCTATCTATCTATCTATCTATCTGTCTGTCTATCTAATCTATCATGTATCTATCTATCTAATCTATCTATCTTTCTAAAAAACAAAACAAACTCCTGAAATCCTGACTCTGGGAGCTCCTTGGTGATGTGCAAAAACAGGCCTAGAGTGAGCATGTCCTTTGACATGAATATCAGGGGTAACCTGTGCCTGACCCTAAAATCGAGACAGAACCCACTTTTTCCCAGAGAACCTTTCTGGGTCTAATCTAAAGAGCAGGAAAAACAGCGACAGAAGCAAATACTTTGTTTGGGCCCGAGTCCCCCTGCAGGGAACCCTATGGGCACCAGGTGGCGCCCGAGTCTGGCCGAATGCTGCGTTCCACGCGAGCTGTTCTGAGGGGAATCAGTGTCCACAAACTGTCAAATAGAGTGGGTTGTGGTGATTGCCAGCAAAAGAGGGGTGTCTTAGCTATGCCTGGATATCGCTTGCGTGAGAGGCTACATGAGGGCACCCTACCTAAACACTAAGCCCCAGGGCTGCACTCCTGCTGTCCAAGGCAGAGTGACCTGGGCAAGGGTTGTGAGGGCATGGTCTGAGGGTCCCACGTGCGGTAATGAGGGACAGAAAACTGAGGGAGGAGTCTTTCAGTTCCTCCAAGAGGCCCTTTGAGCCCCTCCTCAGCTCCTTGGCATGCTTAGGTAGACCCCAGCTGGTGCGTGTGGTCATGTAGCAGTCTTCCTCAGGCCCAGCTTCTGAAGGCGGTGGGAAGGAGACCCCCGATGCTGGGGCTGCTCCTTGAAGGCTGGACTCTGCTTTCCCGGGCCCTCTATCTTCTTTTACTGTCACCTAAGCCTCTTTTTTTTTGAGGGTCTCATTCTGTCGCCTGGGCTGGGGCTCAGTGACATGATCACAGCTCACCACAGCCTCTGCCTCCTGTAAGCCTCCGTTCTTGATTTCCATGTGGAAGAATATCTGGGTGAAAACATGGACACGGGTTCCAGGGTATATGGACATGATAAAAGCCTGGCAATGTAGCTCAGGTGGAAAAAGGGACAACTTGGTGTATCAATATCCCAGCCCTGCCTGCCCCCACCCCAAATTACCGAGATCACATCAAGAGCTGACAGGACAGGCCAATTTCATACATCCCAGTTGTTGTCATAAATCATTGAAAATAATCTGGAAAGCCCGATATTCAATGTGGCATCTCCCAAACAGCTTCTCTTAGCCCTAAGTTGGACAGAACTCCAATGTGCTGGGACTTGGTTTAAATAATCGGATCACCCATGGTAGATCTTGCCTTCCTAAGAGCTGTGGCCTGTTGGGAAGGGGTGAGGCTCTCTCCTACCCATGCAGTGAGACAAGGAAAGGCAGTCACCTGCTACCTGAGCTTGCAGCGTGGAGGTCCCTGTGTTCCTCTCCATTTATGTGGCCTGGATTCCAGAGCCAAAATCTCCTAGGCCCATAGACAGAGCCTGGGTTCATTCAGAGGCTCATTAATTAATGGCTAAGGGAAGGAAGGGGAAGAAAAGACTCATGAAAATGTTCATTTAAAGTTAATTGCAGCCTGTGTTCCTACTAATTGAAGTAGCTCTGCTGGTTTTCACTTATGTACCTGTGTGTTTAAAATGGAATATTGCACAGTATAAACTGAGCCACATCACAAACTAAACAATCCGGAAAAATCGTTGTTTCATAAACAAAACTAGCTTTAAGTTACACAGGAGAAACATGTATTCGCCTGTGCGTGCTGGCCCATGTGCGCATGCATGTGTGTGTACACAGACCCATGACCAAGGCACCAGGGTCTCAGACCTTCTGTTCATATCTTTTCCTCCATAGTTCAAATTAAACAAAGTCTCAGTCTCTTGCTCTCTTTTCCTCTCTCTTTCTCTTATTAAATTTATTTTTAACAGCACCCTTAAAAAAAATAAACACACCCCTCTGTGCCACTCCTATGCCAGGTGCAGCCAGGGGCAAATTTTTACAGCTGAATTACATGACCTGAAAAATACGAAGCACATAATGAGGACATTGAGAGACACCCATCCACAGGTCGGGCCAGAGCTGGTGTAATAACATTCCTGGAGAGAGCGGTAGTCGGAGAGCGCGGAGTCAGGGCCGAAGCCCTTACTCAGCATGAGGAATTATATATATCTTGGAACTCTTTCCTGAACCTAAACATTATTACTAAGAAAGGGATAACAGTGTGAGCAGCCATCGCCCGCCAGCCGGGGCGCACACACTGCTCCGTATGTGAGTTTCCTCCCAAGGCTGAAGGGCAACATTCCACACCCAGCTCTGCCTGGGATGGGGCCGAAGGCCCAGGAAGTCTTTGACTCTGGAGTGGTGTCAACCTGGAGGTGAGTTAGAGCTTGGCACTCCGGAGTCCAGGCTGTGTCGCCCAAGGACTCCAGGAGGTGTGGTGGATTATTTAAAAGTCTGAGTTCACTTCCTGGTAACAGTTCCCCAGGCATTATCCGGGAACTCCCTGGTTTTCTGGAGCTGAGACAAGAGCCCCTCAGCCTCAGCCATCTGCCATCACAGCAAGAGCGGGAGGAAGGAAAGCGGCTGAAGGGCAGGAATAACAGCAACCAAGATGGCTCTTAGAGGGTATCCCATCTTAGAGATTTTTTTTTAAAGTAAAGTTCACATACCATAAAATGAACCTTAACCACTTAAGTGGCATTTAGTGCACTCACAGTATTGTGCAACCACCACCTCTGTCTAGTTCCAAGACATATTCATTGCTCAAAAGGAGACCTCATACCCATTGAGCAGTCAATCCCCATTCTCCTCCCTGTGACCCATCTGTTTCTATTTCCATGGATTTATTCTGAATGCTTCAAACAAATGGAATTACACAAGATATATGTAAGATATTGATTTTTAAAAAATTGTATTAATGTATAACATGCAAAAATTGCACAAATACTAACTATAGAACTTGACATAATTTTCATAAACAGGCCACACCCAAGTAACCACTACCCAAATTAAGAAACAGAACATTGCCAGCACCCATAAACTCCCTCATACTGCCTCCGAGTCCTATTCCCCAGAGAGAACCACTCACCTGACTGCTGCATCATGGGTTACTTTGACCTGTTTTCCTACTGTTGTGCTGTTGCAATTTGCTCATTTTTCATCGCTCTCTAGTATTCCAGTGTGTGACTATACCAAATGTATATACATCCATTGGACTGCTGATAGAAATTTGGGTCATTTCAGTTTCTGAGCTACCTATTTTTAATTGCCACACAAGTCCAATAAACCCATTGCAGGGTCTTCTCAGACAATGGAAGATTAAAAGTATCAAAAAAGAAGGAATGAGACACGGGGTTGGGGTCAGGGCTAGATGGCCCTTGGGGTTTTTAATGGTTCAGACACACTACCGTTTGAGGCATGATAACAACCAGCAGAACAGAAGCAAAACACCTTTGTGTGTTCTCTTTGGGGACTTTTACATGTAAAGAGTCACAAAGTCAGAAAAGCCCAGACCAGCTTCCAAGCTTCAGAGTCACTCACTCTCCCCAGCCCCCATTTTGGACCCCCAAAGACAGACAGCTGCCTCCTCTTCCCGCAAGGGCACATGTCAAGACCCATCTGACTGTCATTCCTCTGTAATCTGGGGACAGAGAACTGGGCACACAGCGAGGGCAAAGTCTGACCTGATTGGATAATTTGCGGTCTGACAGTTGCCTAAGGGGAAGGCTCACAATCCAGGGATTGTGCTCCAGCTTGAGCCAAAAAGCTTGGCCACAGTAGACAGAGGACATGCCTTCAGTCTGTTGTCTGTGGTGAGACACCTGTGGTGAGACCCAGGGGAGAGTTGTGGGAGGCCCCCAATACATTCCTTTATGGTTTGGTTGAGACACATTTTCAAATGACTCCTCTTTAGAAATCAATAACAGATTGAATTCTATTTCCCTTTACATGTATTGATCAGTACCTTTTTTTTTTTTAACAATGTCTTCCCTTGTCCCACTATCCACACAGTTAAATAGACTTTTCATGAGAGAGTCTGCCTTAGCCAGCCCTATTTCTGGAATGAAGGTTTGGGGTAGCTGCTTTGAAAGCAAACAAAAGACCCAGGCAAAAGACATGCAGCTTGCAGACACCCAGACTTTGACCTCCTGTGTTTACCTAGTTAAGAAAAGGGGCGTCTGATCCTCTCGTTTCCATCTCTGTGCTAAGCACATTCTGCATGGGGAGATGAATAAAATGCTCATACACCAGCAAAGTCCTTCCAGACATTTCCTTTGTGGGGAGAAAAGATGCCTTAGGATGTGGGTTTCTCGAGCTTAATTTCCTTTTGCCACCTAACACCCTCTGACAACATTGTATCACCAGGGAAAAGGGTTAGGGGTAGAACCCAGTGCAGAGGAAATAGTAGAGAAGAAGGGACTCACTTATCTCTGTCAGAGCAGAGCCTGATTTTCGGATGACCTTGGATCTTTCAAATGACCTTGGCTCTTCCGGTTGCTTTGTCTGCCCTGCTTATTCCATCAAGGCTCAGCTTGAGTCTTCCATTTCTGGGAAACCTGTTCCAACTGTCCCCTCCCCCCGCGTCACCTCCACCTCCAACTCATGCAGCCTGGCTCTCCGTGGTCCCTCACCTGGTGTTACTGTGTGATTTGTCTTTCCTCTAAAGTTCCCTAAGTTGTAAGAGGAAAGGGTTGAGTGAGCCATGACTTCCGCCCACATCTTAGCTCCCATCCTAACATTCTTCTCAGCTCCCATCCTAACGCTCTGCAGGCAGCCGGTTCTCCACAACTTTTGGGGTATTGGTGAAGTAATTGTGTGCTGGGTTTTCTCCCTGTGGATGTGTTCTTCGTCAGGAATTTTTTACTCACTTGGAATTCCAGCACATGGAAGGACAGAGATGATAAGTAGGCTTGAGGCAAGCATCAGTTCCCTCTGATGGAGTGAGGGTGCCTGGGGTCCTCTATTGAGTATACACAGTATGTCTGGGTTTGTGGGGAAGGGTGCTTAGATCGATTAGTAATGTCTGCTGTGGGCACAGAGCAGGGACAAGTGGCAAATGTGCCACAAATTTACCATGCCTGATCTCATCCAACTGCTTCATCTTACAGTGGAAGAGGCTGAGGTGCAGAGAGGGAAGTGACTTTATCCAAGGAAAATCAATTTCCTAAAAGGACTTTGCGCTCTGGGCAATGAGCGAACACATTGGCACCACGCACAAGCGGCTGTCTAGAGCATGGTCTCCATAAGACCATCTTCCGCTTCCCTTTGAGGTGGTGGATTTGGACATGGGAAGACATATTAGGAAAAGGCATGACTCAGATCTTCTGAAGCCGCTAAGGAGCATATTAAGCCATCGACAGCTTTTTCTGATTTTCGGTTTTCTTGCAGTAGTTCAACTTTTTTTTTTCTTTTTAATGTAAACAGACTTTCCCTTTTGTAGCCAGCCAAGTCTCCCCAGTGAATCTATTCGAGTAGGGCGGCTTCAATGACTTCACAACTGAAAGAATAAAAAAAAGCAACTGGATGTCATAAGAATTTGTGCTGCTCTATGTGAGATCAGTCTCCCTACAGTTTTAGCTGGGACTCTGCTCTCCTCCTTGAAATAGGCCACAGCGTATCACATTGCTTAGGATCTACTTAGCATTTACTTCATTCTGAATGATGTTCGTGTTCATTGTTAAGCGAGCCCCCCAGTAGACAGTGAGCTCCCCTGGGGCAGGGACCATGACTGTGGGGCTTATTCCCATGTCTCTTCCACAGCCCACTCGACTGCCATGAGCTTCGCCCACTCACTAGTTCATTTATTTATGTGGGCCGGCATGCAAAAGCCATTTGTGGAAGGTCTACCTTGTGCTGCCAGAGCTCATTATGGAGAGAACTGCTCAGGCAAGATGGGCCTTGCAGATAACATTGACTATTAAAATTCTCATGGAGCAAGGACTCAACCCAATGTGGCTTCTCTTTGCACAACTTGAGCTTTGTAGGGTGGTAAACACCCCTGACACAGGATTCCAGAGGGATCTGATTAAATGGCAGATATGGAAAAGCTGGTGACAAGGTGATAGCGAATCTTTGAGGAGAAAAAAATATCTCCAGCTACAGAATCCTAAATACTGTTTCTCTTCTTCTATTCCTTTTCTTTCCTTTTATATATTTTTATGTGAAAATGGTCATATATACACAAAAGTAGATCAGTATAACAAGTATATATACATAAAAGTAGATCAGTATAACAAGCTTCCTGATCCATCCATTATCTTGAACGGATCTTGCTTCATGTTTGTTTCACTCTCTGCCCCCACTCTGGGTTATTTTGAAGCAAAACTCAGATCACTTCCTATCATTTCATTCATATGTTTCAGTATGTATCTCTAAAAGATAGGGAATTTTAAAAAGATATTCATAATGCCATTATACATCTAAAAATGTATAATTAATTCTTTAATAATATCAAATAAACAATTCTGTGATTTTCCTACGATTGTTTCTTTTTATTTTTAAACAGTTTATTGTTTTAGTATCCAAATACGGTCCATACATTGTGATTGGTCAATATGTTTTGTAAGCCTCTTTTAATTTATAGCAGGGCTTTTTTTTTTTTTTTTTTAATAACAGGAGTTTTTAACCAAGGGTGTTTTTCCTCCCAAGAGGGCACTTGATAATGTCTGGAGATGTTTTTGGTTGTCACAGCTGGGTGGGGTGGAGGACATCTAATGGGCAGAGGCCAGGGATGCCGGTACACATCCTGCAGTGCTCACGACAGCACACTGCTCACCAGCAGCAAAGAATTATCCAGCTCCAATGACAAGAGCACTGAGGTTGAGAAATCCCGACCTAGCACTTCCATCCGGCTCTTTTGCCTGCAGTGTATTTGTTGAGGAAACCAGAGTTTGTTCAGGTCCTGCAGAGTTCCCTATTCTGGATTTTGCTTCTTGTGTGCCTTGGGTACAGTCTAACACGTCCCTCTGAATTCTGCCTTTCCTGTAGCTGGTGGTTGGGTCTCTCACATTTTTCTCAAGGTAGATCTTGTACCTGAGACTCTCGCAGACACAGACATTTTCCTCAGTGGATGTACCCACTGCCTTTAGCTGGGTCCTTGCATTGACCTGCCCCGTAGACAGGGCATGGCTGCAGGGAACTCCATGTGAGCCCAGTGTCAGGCACTTCTCAGGGCACGGACTCCATGCTGGTGGCCCCATTGGCCTCCCTGTGCGGCCTTCCAAGTGGGCTAGTCATCCTCCGGCTTAAGCAAAACATCAATCCCTTTGTGGTTTTAAATTTGACACCGAGAAACTTGACATTTACACAGATGCAAGCTTTCAAAGCAGGTTCCAGGAATTAAAGTTATTCTTAATCAAATTAGCCTTCGAAACAATCCGGAAGCCCGCGTGTCTGCAGTCGGCATGCTGTTCATGCACGCTCTCCAAATCTATATGGGGTATGTCACACACCTCATACAGCAGCCCCTGCCTCTGTCCCTGTGATTCCAATGGTTGAGGACAAAGCCACGAGACAAAGGCAGAGAACAAGACTCCTGCTTGGAAAGGAAGACAGCTCAGAGCCCTGCGATTTAATTTTTAAGACAGGCGAGGCCCTTGCCCAGTAACTGTGCATAAAGTGAAACACACGGTTGGCAGCGAGAGGTGAGGATTGACAGCAGAACAAGCAGAAGGGCTGTTTTAAAGCTCCAGTGGTCTGGGGACTCTTTAGGGTGGAGATCAGTAGCCTCCTTGACTGTGTGGCCCCTAGAGTTGTAATTATAATCCCTACCATCAGTGTAGGGGATTCGGACTGTGTCTAAGTCACCAAGAACAAGACAGGAGGAAAGAAGGGGACAAAGTGATCAAGGGCTGGTTGGCTATCACCCACTGCTCTGGGTGCAGAGGAGTACAAGGGGAAAGAAAGACACAGGCCCGGCCTCCCCGGGCTTTATGTGACCAAACCAGAAGGATTCGAGTGGGGTGAGAGGAACTCCTTGAATGAAGGATCACAGCACAGGTGGACCCACTGCAGTCTGAGAAAACTTCCAGAGGGAGCCAGCAGCTGGGTTGAGCCCAAGAGGAATAGAAATTAGTCAGGTAGAAGGGTGACAAAAGGACATAATTGTTCCAGCTTCCATGGGGCATGGCCTGGAGAGCAGTACACAGTGAAGGGGGTAAGGAGGGAGGCAGGGTCCAACGAGGATGCCCTGTGTAACAAGCCAAGTGTTTAAAAATTGTTCTCGGGCAACCCCCTCAGGGTCCCCTCCAGCTATGAGCTTTTCTGTCCTCTCAATAAATCCTGCTTCAATTTTTTAAAAAATTGTGCTCTGAGCTATAAGGAGTTCTGAAGATCTTAAGTAGGGGAGAGAAAGGCCAGGCGTGGTGGCTCATGCCTATAGTACCAGTACTTTGGGAGACCAAGGGCCAAAGTGGGATGATCGCTTGAGCCCAGGAGTTCAAGACTAACCTGGACAACTTAGCGAGATCCTCTCTCTACAAAAAGAAAAGTAAAAAAAATTAGCCAGACACAGGGTGCACGCCTGTAGTCCAAGTTACTTGGGAGGCTGAGGTCAGAGAATGGCTTAAGCCCAGGAGTTTGAGGCTGCATTGATCTATGATTGTGCCATTGCACTTCAGTCTGGGCACGAGAGTAAGACCCTGCTTATTAAAAAAAAAAAAAAAAAAAAAGATGGGAGAGATATGATGAAATTTAAATGTTGGAAAGGTCATTCTGGCAAAAAGCATCAGGACAGAAGAGGGGCAAAAGTGAGGCTGACTTAATGGCAAACAAGGAGGAGGGTGCAGGAAGGCAGTAGAGGCAAAGTAGAAAGGGATTATTTCATCTAATCCCCCAGAAGGCAGAGCCATCTCTGTAAGGAGACAGATTCCTGGTTCTGTCAAGGTCACAGAGAGCAAGTGATGCCCTCTGGATTCAAACCCTTCTCTGACTCCCAACACCAAGTCTGTTCCAGGCTGGCAGGACTTCCTGAATTTTACTCCATTTTGCATCTTTAATGAAATCTTGCCCAATGGGATATACAATATTTTGGGCAGGAAAGCACACGATGTTTTAGAGAGATTTCTATAAATTAAAATATCAAAGAGTACATTCTCTTGGGAGAACTGGCAACTCATGAAGCCAGTGTCCTGATGCCAAGTGGGATCTGTGAAAGCTTTCCTTCCAGCCACTGGGAACACAGGCTCCAAGAGAGGCCCATCATTCCTGGGATGCCAGGGCAGAGGGTGGTCCCCTAGAAAGGCTGTGTCTGACCTGGAGACCCATGGGAAGGTGAAAAGGCTGTAGGAGAGAGGAACAGTGTGGACGGATTTTGTGGAGACGATAGGCCCAGACCCTGCTGCTACAGGCAAAGGACTTGCTGGGCAAAACCCAGTGACATCAGACCCACCACCAACAGCTCTTACTGAAGTGTGGTCTCCATGGGAAGAAAAGAATGATCTATTTTCAGCCTCTGTCTGTCTTTCTCTCTCTCTCTCTCTCTCTCTCTCTCTCTCTCTCTCTCTCTCTCTCTCTCGCTCTCTCCCTTACAAACACACACACACACACACACACACACACACACACACACAGTCTTTTTAAATGTAAAGAGCTAGGGGAAAATGTCTATTTGCACATCTGGCTTGTTCTTTAAATAGCTCATTCTGAGAAAGAAATATGTTCTCCTTCCCTTAATTTATGTTTCTACCTTTTTCTTCCAATAGGCCTGCAGGAGGAAAACGGGAGGGAGGGGAAGCCCGAGGCCTTGCAAGGATTCGGCAATGGCTTTGGTATGCTGCTGCCTACACAGCAGTATTTAACCCAATTACAGGATAATAAGGGCTCAGACAAATTATCTGCAAATAGATATGTCTATATGTAAACCCTCACATTTGGAACATGCGTCTGGAGCCAAAGAAAAGTTAAGTGCTTAGCCAGAGAGTGCCTGAGCTCACGGCTTCTTTACCCCCAACCCCGAGTGTGGAGATACTTGAGTAAGACAAATAAGAAATCCCAGGTGTAGGGGAGGACCAGATGAACAGTTTGGCATGAGGGAAAGAGACTATGCTCCCAGATGATCCCCATCTGGGGTCTGTGCCTGCCCGATGACCTGAGGACACCAAGGGGCTTTGCTGGACTGGCCCAGCGTGGCCCTCACACAGACTGCAGTCCCCGAGGGCTGCCCAGTCACACGCCTCACCTTCCCTCCCAGAAAGCAGGGACGGACCACCTAGAGAAATGCTCACAGGCTGCAGATGAACTTGCTGCCTGCAAGACTAATTCAGAAAGGCCATGGGCTGGGCTACAGGAAAGTGTGGGTAGGCAAGAGGGTAGATTGCAAAGTAATCGGAAGATTTACGCATCTGGCGATTCTAAACCATCAAACAATGCTCAAAGAGCTCCTGTGACTGTCAGGCCTCCTGCCTCCACTGCACAGCACAGCAGGACACTGAGGCCCAGACAGGAGGAAATCAAGATGGAAGGACTGCCGGCACAGGGTGCTTTTCAGGCCCAGCACCACCCTCTGCAGAAGGACACAGCTGGGGATGAGAAAGTAGTTATTAGCAGCATGACTCTTCTTAGAGGACACAATCTAAAAAGAAACCAGAATTTCCTTTTTTTCCCCCAAATAATTTACACCTAGAAGAAACTTTTAAAAATATGAGTTATGTAACATGCACAATACAGGTATGGATTGCATGATGCAAAATCCCGTGGTTTCTGTGGGGGCACTTTTATGCGTGCGTGCATCAACATGTGTCATATAAACACAGGAGCATGATTGGGATGGCTCTGTGCGGGGGTCTGTGAGTGTCCGTGTGAGTGGGTGTCCCCTCGGCCCCAGCACTGCTACCTCTTAGCCATTCCGCTGGGTTTACCCTTTTTTCCATCCGCCCGTGGGCTTGCTAGGCCATTTTCCTCCATTATGATGTGTTCAGCTACAACTTAAAACTGTTGTACTTAGACAAAGTGTTTGCTGTTTTACAAGGGGCGATTGAAACCAGCCCACATCCAGGTCTTGGAAAATCATTTTGATTCCCAGGGAGAAACAGGTGCATCAACTGAAGCAGCTTGCTCAGTGCCAGCGAGGAGAGGAGGCCTGCAAAAGACGCCTTGACAATTTCCCCTGTCACTTCCAGGAGCATCTTAAATTAGTCTGAACATCAGCAGGACTTTGAGGAAGGAAGGTCGAGGCAAGGTCTGGAGACAGGCAGGAGGAAGCAGGGAAGAGGAGGGAGAGGGGCCGAGACATGCCCAGAAGCCCAGCCTCGAAACTCTCTGAACTCATGCAAGGTGCCCCAAAATCAGGAAAGATGCACCCAGTCCAGCCAGGCCCCCTCTTGACTGTTTCTAACACCTGTTTTAGTACCAAGGTTTTTAATTCCTTTCAGTGTTCAAAGAGCAGGGGCTGCTGAACATGGAGTAGGGCAGGGACGGTGGAAAGACGGGGCTGTTGTTTTTTAGACGGGAGGCCGGGCTTTCATCGGGTCTGAGGAGGCACCCAGGTGTTTTGAGGCAGCCCCCAGTGCAGGCCTGGTTGGCTGGAGCAAATTTCAGTTCTCACTTGCCAAACTACACTTTCAAGAGGTGTCGGATATCGAGAACCTCTCCCCCAAGCCAAAGCAAGCATCTGGGGAGGGACAGCCACATTAGGGGCTGGGAATGGCTGGAGAAGATGCTGGTTTAAAAAGAAAAAAGAAAAAAGAAATGTTCCTTCACATAGCATTCCAAGTTGGCTGTTTCTTTTTAAAATAATTGGTTAAGCCGTGCATAAAACCAGGTGAGTCTGTTCTGCATTGCACAGGAGCCTGGGCAGAGACTGGGTTTCTTGGCACAGGCGGGGTTTGTGTAAATCAGAGCTTTATAAGACAAGGGAAGGGGCTGTGTCCTGGTGACCTAAGGCGACCCGCTCCTTAAGAAAAACCCAGAGGAAGAGAAGGAAATGGCAAGGAAAAGTGTGAGGAGAGTACTGGAAGGAAGGGAGGAAGGAGGGAAAGAGAGGAAGGAAGGAGACGGGGAAGATGGGGGGAGGTGAGGAAGGCAGGAGTGGGAGAGTCTCCTAACTCTAGTGTCTCAGGCTGCTCACCTGTGTGAGGGGCCAGGCAGCAGCACCCAAGAGCCCCGGGCTGGTGTCCTGAGTGCCACCATCCTTAAGTATCAATAACTGCATTGACAGCTGCCCCCTTTTAGGGTTCAGAATTCTTCTCTCTAATGACTCATGAAAGCATAAAATTAAGACATTCTGGGAAGCCAAAGGAATCTGGTTTAAAATGTGTGCTTGGGGAATGGAAGGCATCAGAAGAATGCTTGTGTCTGGACTATTCTGTTGTTTTCATCCTCTGTTTTCTCTTCAAATTAGTGAATGAGTCACAGTCGTCTTTAGGCCTCGAAAATGCCTCCGTGAGAGGGAGGGGTGGCTGACAATCTCACTTGCTCTAGCTTTTGGACTGTTCAGACCCGTGGCTGTTTTTCTTTTCCTCTTTCTGTCTCCAGAGAAAGGATCTTTCCCATTAATAAGCAACATAACTTGACTATCTTTCTCCTCCTTCCGCCACCAGGACTAGACCGCCCACCTTGAATAAAATCCAGCCAAGTTACAGGATTTGTGGGCCAGTTTCCCCTGGATCTCTGGCCAGTACAAAACCAGCCCCGGTCTAGGTGGAGCCCCGGCTTCTCCTTGCTTGCCGTTGATTCAGCCCCCAGTGTCTGCCTTTGGTCAGCTCCCCAAACCAAGGGCACCTCCTTGGGGTGCACAGAAATAGCTCCAACATCATCAGATTAAAGAACAATCCCCCTGGCTGGATCTGGTGGTATGCACCTAGTCCCAGCTACTCAGGAGGCTGAAGCAGGAGGATGGCTTGAACCCAGGAATTCGAGGTTGCCATGAGCTATGATTGTGTCCCTGCACTCCAACCTGGGTGGCAGAGCAAGACCTCCTCTCTAAATAAATAGTGAACGCTAGATACATAAATGAGAACAATCTTTCAACCTCTAGAAAGCACAGGTAACCCCCTTTTTGCTGCAGGTGACTTCCCTCTTGTTTCCCTCCAAGTGGGCCTCTTCTGTACTTCAAGGACCCCCCTCCTCTGGAGCTCACTATCCGGACCCCAAGCTGTCCACCTCCTCAAGCATCACTTAATCCTGGGGAGTTTCCCAAGGAGACCATGTTCCATGATTATTTCTGGAAAGAGTTCCTTTCCTCAGCCCCTATAAAAATGCCTCTTCCCTGAATGCAGGCATTGGGAATCACTCTGATGGAAGGAGGAGAAGGGAGAGGGTTTCATTTGAACAGTTTCATACAGGATGCCTCAACCAAACTTCCCCCAAGCCCTGTGCAGTTCCAGCCCACCGATAGGTCACATGACACCCCAGACTTTTCCCTACCCACCTGCGGTGGAGACAGGGAGAAGAGACCAAGACTAATTTTGTTGAGCATCTACTATATACCCAGAGTTCTCCATGATGAACCATGGACTTGACAGAGTTAGTTGAGGCCCAGAGAGGTTGATGAGCAGCTTGAGGTCACCTGCCCAGAGAGGGAGGGAGCCAGAATCACATCTGGACTCCTCAGCCTTCCAGGCAGGAGCCGCCTACCTCCCAGGCTAGAAGCATCTTCCCAACCTCTAACTCATTTTGCTTCTTTCAGAAGATGGAACTGGCAGCATCCGCAGCCCGCGGTTCTCAGAGCCCTGGCCCACGGGCTTGGTGTTGGGAGTACAACCTAGCTTGAGCATGGGCGGCCTCCAGTGCCCAGCGGAGCCCTGCTGGGAAGGGAGTGGCAGAGGTAAGGGCTGGAGAACTCACCCCTCCATTTCCTCCCTCCTCATCCAGCCAGTGTCTAAAATACTTGAATTTGCTTTGCCAAAATTAGGCCAAGAACATTTATGCCTTATTGCCCAGCCACATAGCAACAACTGTGCAAATGATTCAACGTGCATCCAATGAACTTCGCTGTAAGTTTGATTTCATTACCACACCAAAATTTCAAATGTGTATATTCTATCTTTATAGATTCTTGCTTGTCGAGTATGGACATTTGCTCAAAATAAATTAAGGGAAAACTGTTTATATATGCCAGTTTCAACGTCAGTAGAGAAAAGCTGATGTTTATGTAAGATGTGATTATAAAATAATGACTGTGTTTTCTCAGCAAACAGACGAGGACTCCAAAGACATTCCACTGGAAAGCTCCATCCTATTCCAGTGGAGCTGCCATCGCTCAAGTTCCTCGTGGCATCCCTTTTGGAAGAGCCTTCAGAGTCCATTTGTGTGGCCCGCGTGGAAAAAAAATAAACCTCCGTCCCACCTCATTATTGACCAAAAAAATTATATTACCCAGTTTGATTACTCACCTAATTCACTGGGATTGACTTCAAATGATTTTCAGTTGCTTCTAAATATCGGATCAACCCTCAAATGACGAGAACTAGCAGCTTTTGAAGGACATTTCCAAGAACGCTGAGCAGGCGCTGAGAACAACTCCAACAGTCAGGGTCCAGGCAGCGTTGGCAGGCGAGGTTGATGTTCAGTGGAGCCTTGAAGGATGAGAAAACTCTGTGTGGCCACAGAAGCACTCTACAATTTACCAAGTGCTTATCCCACCTAGCCCTTCTTTGGGGTCTCAAAACAGTGGGAGGTGTCATGATGATCACCTGATTGTAGGTTAAAAAATTTAAAGCCCAGGAGGACATCATGCCTCCCAGTCTCACAGCTAGCAAATAGATAACGGGGTTGGAACTTGAAATCAAGGCTCTGTGTGCCTGCATGCACAGTGCCTGCCTTCTCCCGATGTCCCACTGAACCTCAGGATGCAGAAGCCCGTGAGTATCCTGGACTGCCCAGAGGGGAGGTGTCCTGTAGAGAAGAGGCCCAGGGGGCAAGTTGGGCTAGATTCTGGGAGGCCTTTGGCACCAGGTTAGGGAGCATGTCAGAGAGTGAAGGCTGTAGCTCATGGCCATGTACCAGTGGTGGAGATGGCACGGGGCTCACAGCAAGGTTGGGTCTCTCTAGACGTGGACACCAAGCGGTTCTGAAAGGTGAACCCTGCAGGCTACCTCAACGGGCATCTGCCTCCACCGGCCTTCTCTGGCTTTCCTGAAGCTGAGAGGCTGGCCCCTTGGGTTCTGCTGTTGGGCCAGGTATGCCGACAGCAGCCTCACAGGAGGCGGTGAGCAGTGTGAGCCTCTCCAAGCTCTTCCCAGTGAATGAGAAGCTGAGGTGGGGGGAGGAGAGTGTTTTCCTTCCAAAACTGTCCCCTCTCCTTGAAGCAGGTAGACGCCACCTAGGTTTAGTTCTTTGGAATAAGGATCTCGAAAGCCCAGGGCTTGCTTCCTCTAATTTAGCAACAAGGAACCGAAAACATGGAAGGTCATGACTGACATCAACGTACTCAGCGTTCTCACTCCTGGTTCCCTCCACAGCCCCCGACAGCCACCTACCCTGCCCAGTGGGATGGGGTTGACCACCAACCAGGGGAGCATTGTGGCAGCTGGGCCTGGAACATCCCCCAGGAGGCTCTTTCCCCCTCATTCCTCCCCTCCCTTTCTCACCTTCTCCATTTCCTCACCCCCATCACTCTCTTACTCCTTCACCTCCACCATCTTTACCTCCCCCACACCTTGCTTTTTCAACCCTCCCAAACTCTCCCAGCCCCCTCACACCCTTAGCTCCCCTAATGTCTCTTCCTTCCTCAATCCTCAGCCCCCTCAGCCCCCCTATTCCTCCCCTTTCTATCCCTCTCCTCTCCATCTCTCCCCTCCCCCATCACCCTCCCTCCCTCTCTCAGGCTCTTCACCCTTCTCGTCCCCCACTCCTCCCCTCCCCTGCCCCTCCCCTTCTCACACTCAGCTTCCTTTGCACCCTTGCACCTTGGACCCACCAGACAGCGACTTTTCCACCCCACCTGCCTCTATTAGGAGGCTAGCTTTGGAGAAAACCAACCCAAGTCAATTTCCTGTAGATTCTGGGTGTGATCATTTCTACTGTAATTAATAGAAAACTCAGCTCAAAACTGACTCGAGCAGTAAGAGAATAATATGTTAGAAAATGCAACTGATTTGAGATCTGCCTGGTCAACACAGTGAGACTTCGTCTCTTAAAAAAAAAGTTAAAAATAAAAAATAATAAAAAGAAAAAGTCTTTTTTAAAAAAAGAAAATGCAACTGAAAGTCCAGGAGTGGTTTAGCCTTCAGGAGGGGTTTGATCAGGGCTATGTCTCCATTTCTCTGTGACCTGCTCAGCTCTACACTTTTTGGTGGTTGGGCATCATTTCAGTCTGATTTCTCAGATGGTGGCAAGACAGCTGCAACTGTTCCAGGCCCCATATCCACATACCACACCATGAACAGTGAGAGAGAAAGAGCTCTCCCATCCCGTCTTCAAATATTTAAAATGAGTTCTCTACTTCACTCTGATTCAGCCAGCCTGAGACAGCCATGATGACCAGGAGAAGGTTGAGCACTGATTGGCTTAGGCCTGGGTTCCTTCTCATCCCTGAACAGATAAGATAAATCACTGTAGCAAGGGGATGAGACTACACTGATTGCAATCTCATTGTAGTCTCAAAGTAGTATGGCTGCCCCACTGTGGGAGAGGGCTGGAAGACTACCACATTGTCTGCCTCCCTGTGAGCTGGTGTTTGGTCTTATACACAATCTGAGCCATAGGGCATCCTGTGACATGAGCTTTAGATCCTCACAGACCCAACTTGGACTCCAGGTCTGCCATTCTCAGGTTAGGGAAGCTTTAACAAGTTACTTAATCTCAATAAGCCTCAGTTTCCCCAGCTGTGAAATAGGCCTGATTATACTTGCTTTGCGGGAGAGTCTACGTGACCTGGGGCACTGCACACAACTGGTAGGTGGTGACAATAATTATGAGAATTTTTAAACCACAGAGCTCAGGAGTAAGCCCTGTCTATTTCCCACTCACTGCACCACAACCCCCCACTAGGAGACAAAAGCCCTCTGGTTTGCATTGAATCCTGAGACCGATTAAAAGGCCTCAGGTGATCTGCTAAGCCTCTTCTCCATCCCGTGGTTGCTGGTGAGTCAGAGTCCATGAAGATGTGGCTGACTCCCTCATCTGCCCAGGGCATCCTAGGAGAGGCCATTCCGGGTGACACACTCAGAACTGGCAGGCACGAGGCTTTGAAAACCTTCCTATTTGCCTCCAAAGTACCAAGCAAGCTTCTGGGAAGAAATAAAGGAACAACCTTGCCCCTGAATGTTGGTGTCGGGCTTCAGGGCCGGAGCATGGACTCTGGAGTCAGTTGGCACTGGTTCCAATCCCAAAGCTACCACTCAGGATCTGTGTGCTCTGCCCCTCCGAAAAACTACTCCTTCCTTTGTAATAAGAAAATAAGAATTTGGTTCACTTCACAGATCTGTTGTGAGGCTTGAGTGCGATACGCATATATGGAACCTCCGACTGTGTCAGGAATTAAAAGGAGATTGATAAGTGTTATTGCCTATTACAATCAAATAGCAAGCTATATTTGCAGTTGAAGAATCTCTGTTCATTACATCTCAAATGTTCTAGAATCTTTTGATTACATCTGGGAGTCACTAAGATTTACAGGATGCTCCTATTAGCACCCAATTTAAATGGAGTCAATATGTGTTCATCCAACCGATATTTACCGAGCACTTGCCAAGTGCCAGGTACTAGTACTACCAGGGCACTTGGGCTGCCATGTGTGGTCGTGTAGGTTGTGCACCACAGAATGCCAGGTGTCCAGTCACATCCTAATCAATGTAAATAACCCTGGAACTTTGCAGTGCACAACCTGGATGGCCATACGAGGTGCCGTTCACTCAAATCATCCCACCATTATATACTTGAAAACTTGGATGTGCACGATGCAGAAAAGACTAAGGAGGTCTGGAGCGAGGTCCAAGCCATGTAGGACTTCCTTGGCTGGATTAAAAAAATTTGGATTTTTATCCTTGAAGCAACGGGAAGCCATTGGAGGATTTATAAGGGGGAGCAACATAATCATATCTGCATGTAAAAATACCCTCTGGCTGCTGTGTAGACAGTGGATTACAGGACAAGCATGGAAGCAAAGAGTTCTCCAAGAGGCTTTTATGGGGCAAAAATGGTCATAGCTTGAACTAGGGTGGCAGGAAAAACAGAGAAGAGGGACAAATGCAAGTGTTTACAAGGACTGGGGCAGGGAGAGAAGGACTAGATGGAGCTGCGCATTTTTTTCGGAGAGGGGAAGCCTGGCAGGAGCACCATGTTTTTTCCAGACCTTCCAACGAAACCTTCTATGAAGCCTGTATGTGCGCCTCACGTTTCAGCAGCTGTAAGAGCCGAGCTATGAAGGGGGAGCAGAGAAGGCGGTTGGAGGGAGAGGCTGGGAGACAGAACCCCAATTCAGCTGCCTGGGGTCAGGAAGATGCTGTGACCTCCACCAGGCAGGCCACGCCTTCATCAGGCGCTGGTTTGGAAGCCTCAGCTTGGAGCTATGATCCTCATCCAGAGTGACAGCAGATCCTGCATCTGAATTTCTCACTGGAAGGTGCCTTTATGGAAAGTTGCCCGAGGTGCTGGAACAATGAATCAACCCCAGACACCAGAAGTCTGGGTGGATTGAACAGGCCTCAGAAGTCTCCCTCTTGGAAAGCCTATTATTAGACTCCTAGCCTGCCTTAATCCAGCCCACAGGGGCACACCCTACCTGTATGCAAATCTCCTTTCCACCCTTGATGTGGAAGCCATGAATCACCGATGACTCCCAGCTTCCAAATCTAGTTTCCTCCAGAGACATTATCCAGGGTGTGGTTGGCACCACTCAGGGCAAAGGTCCCACGAAGATCAACTACACTGCCTCTCTACTGTAAGGTATGATGACAGCCTACTGTCCTGGACCTAGGCAAACAGGCCATCTCCACCTGGAGGATGCCTGGACCTCTGAGCACCTTTCTCTCCAAAGCTCAGCTGTAGAGACACAGACCCAAGCATCAGAGCTGGGCATTGTGTTGAGGGACCTGGAGGGCGCTAGATAACCCAGAGGATATTTACAAAATGGCATGCACTCTGGAGCCTCTGGGGTGGGGGTCGGGCGATGTCTCAGCAGATCAGGGCCAAGCTTTACCAACCAAATCAATCTTTCAAAAAAACAACAGTAAGATGTAGGCTTTCCATCAAAAGATTCCAAAGCATGTGGTTTTCTCTTGTGTGCTATTCTTTTGTTCATTCATTCAATCTTTTAGAAAACATGAATGGAGCAATTTGTGTTTGGCAGTGTGCTGGATTCTGGGAAGAATTCAGATACCAGGAGGGACAAGATCGCCACGTGTGTGGACTTTGCATTTTAGTATGTTGGAACTAACAGCCTCTCTCTACCCAAGATCTGAGAACTTCTGCTTGCAGATGTGTCCCTAGCACTCTTCCCAAGCTTGAGAAAACATACATTAAAAACAAACAAACTGGCCAGGCACAGTAGCTGGTGCCTGTAATCCCAGTGCTTTGGGAGACTGAGGTGGAGGAATTGCTCGAGGCCAGGAGTTCAAGACCCAGCCTGGGCAGCATAGCAAGACTACATCGCTACAAAAAAATTTTTTAAAATAAACAAAAAATAGTCAATCATGGTGGTGCACTCCTATTATCTCAGCTACTCAGGAAACTAAGGCAAGAGGATGATTTGAGCCTAGGAATCTGAGACTGTGGTGATCTGTGGGCAGAGAGAGGCTGTTAGGGTCCAGCATACTAGAACGCAAACTCCAAACAGGTGGCCATATTGCCCCTCCTTGTGTCTGAATTCTTTCCAGGATCCAGCTTGCTGCCAAATTCAAAGTGTTCCAGTCTGGGCAACAGAGCATGATCCTGTCTCTAAAAAAGATAAAATAACAAAATAATACACCCCTTGAATATAACAATAGCTGTCCAGCAGAAACATTGGCTACTCCTGGCAGATTCTGCCAAAGCAGATAACGGCCCTGAGCCTCAACCCCTGTGGACAAGATCCAGAGTGAATCATTCAGGTGAAGGCTTGCCTATATCTAGAGAAGCAAGTAACAGTAAAAACAGCACACATCTGGAGCTTTACACATACTCTTGCTGATTTAGTACTTATAACCACCTTATGAAGTGGGTATGATGATTTTTTAATATATAATATTTGTACATGCTTATGAGGCACATATAATAATTTGTTTCATGCATAGAATATAATGATCAAGTTTGGATATTAGAGGTATCCATCACCTTGAGTATTTATCATTTCTATGTGTTGGGATCATTTCAAGTCCTCAATTCTGATTTTTTGTTGTTGTTAGAGTCTCGTTCTGTCGCACAGACTGGAGTACAGTGGCACCATCACAGCTCACCACAGCCTCAACCTCCTGGGCTCAGGCGGTTCTCCCGTGTAGCTGGGACTACAGGCATGTGACCACACCTGACTAATTTTGTGTAGAGGTGAGGTCTCGCTATATTGCCTAGGCTGGTCTCGAACTCCTGGGCTCAAGCAATCCTCTTGCCCAAAGTGCTGGGATTACAGGCATGAGCCACCACGCCTGACCACTTTTAGCTATTTTGAAATGTACAATGCATTGTCATTAACTATAGTCACCCTACATTACCACTGAGCATTAGAACTTATTCCATCTATCTAACCCTAGTTTGTACCCATTAACTAAAATCTCTTCACCCCCCACCCCCACCCACAGCCTTCCAGCCTCTGGTAACCACAGTTCTAGTCTCTGTCTCCATGAGATCAACTTTTGTAGCTCCCACATATGAGTGAGAGCTTGTAGTATTTATCTTTCTGTGTCTGGCTCATTTCACATAACGTGATGACCTCTGGTTCCATCCATGTTGCTGCAAATGACATGATTGCATTCTTTATTATGACTGAATGGTATTCAAGTGGGTATGATGATTCCTTCTACTCTGCAGATGAAGATATTGAAACAGAGAGAGATTAAACAGCTTGCTTGGGGCCTCGCAGGCAGCAAGTAGCAGAGCCAAGTTTCACACTTAGGTGGCCTCACTCCGGGGCCTTTGTCCTAACCTCTGTACCACACTGCCTCTCCAGGGAATGTCTGCTAGTGAAAAGCGTGCTGCACCAGAAGTGTGTCTGTCTAGTCATGTTGCTTTCCTGGCAAGATGCCAGGACAAGAACATCAGTAAAAGGTAGTGGACACTGGGCTTCTGGGCAAGACCAGTGAACTGCACCCCTGTGGGTGAGACAGTGGCCGGTTAAGCAGCTGGACTGAGTGGGTGCTACCCTGGAGGGCACTTCCTCCAGGAAGACTGTCCCAGTCCTAGACACTCTGGAGCCTGAGCTTCAAATCCATAAGACCCCCAGGTGAGTCAGCCCCAAAGGGTTGCCTAGCCTGCAGGCTGTTTCCTGTGACTGGATCCCTCCAAAGTCACTACAGAAATGAGACTTGTGAGCAGAGGTTGAGCTCTGTTGGTCTGACTTTCACCATCACCTCCACCCCCGTGAATGCCTGGGAGTCTCCTGTTAAATCCACTCCAAAGCCCTGGCTGAAAGACATTCACGTCACCGCCACTGACGTATCAGCAGGAATTAGCTTCTTGGTTCCAGACCAAGGACCAAGAAGTGTAGGATTGAGAGCAGGTAGCACTTCTTTCCTAAGGGGAAGAGGATGAGGAGCCATCAAGACCTTGGCTGGCACCTGGGGGCTCTGCAAAAGTGGGTGGGAGGACGAATTCATTTCCTGTTGCTGCTGTAACAAATGACCACTAACTCTGTGGCTTAAAACAACACCCACGTCTCCTCTCTTGGTTCAATAGGTCAGCACAGGGCAGCTCCGCTGAGGGTCTTGCCATCTTTAATATCAAGGTATCCACTGGTCTGGGCTCTTATCAGGAGGTTCTGGGGGAGAATTCAGAATCCAGCTTCTTTCTGGTGTTGACAGGAGCCTCTCCCAGCTCCCCAAGGTCGCCCTCACAGCTGCTGCCTCCACCTTCAAACAGTAGAAGCGGGCAACATTCTTCTCACACATCAGGCCTTTCTGATTTCCCTCTGCCACATCCCTTCTGCCTTCCTCCTCTGCTTCACCTCTCTGTCTCCAGCCAGGGAAAGCTCTCTGCTTCTTTTTTTTTTTTTTGAGTCGGAGTCTCACTCTGTCGCCCAGACTGGAGTGCAGTGGCCACTCCCGGCCACCGCAGCCTCGCCTGCTGGGCTCCGGCGATCCTTCCGCCTCAGCCTTCCGAATAGCCGGAATTACTTGCATGTGCTACCACGCCCGGCTGATTTTTGATTTATTGTAGAGATGAGGTCTCGCTGCCCAGGCTCTCTGCTTCTAAGGACTCATGTATTTAGAATGAGCCATGATTTCCTTTAACCCGGGCAAGCTTTTATTTAGAAAACACATTTTTTTTAACAGCATTTGTTGACCTACAGCTGGAATTCCATGTATGGACTCCAAAAGATCTTGAAGGACAAAGAGTAGAGAAGAGGTGGTGGCTGATGACAGCCTCATTCCATGCCCTACACACGCATGCACATGTGCCCATGCATACATGCGCGCACACACACACACACTCACATCTGCACATACACATGCACGGGGTGCCTACACTGTGCTATTCCTGGGATATAACACATGCTGAATAGATGCCAGGGGTGCCATCACAAGCCACCCAGCCTAGGAGTACAATGGTCCCCCCAAATAGTGACAGAGCATTCCTTCATTTATGCAGTGACTGTACACCACTGCCAGGAGTGGTGGGCCCTGCCTCTGCTCCCAAGGGGTTTGTTCAAAGATTAACTATAGAGAATGACACATAGGCCCTAGAACATAGTGTCTCCTGGGCCCCACCCAGGAGAGCTGAGGCATGTGCCCGATTCCCTCTCCACAAGCACCTCTCCTTGGCTGCATCCCACCAGAGCTGCGCTGTCCCCTCCACCCCATGTCTCTACTTCCAAACTAGGGGATAGATGACAGATCACTCCCGTAGGAGACCCAGGGCTGGGCGTGGCAGAGCTGCTTGGGGGCCTGCCTGCCTGCCAGCTGGCTATTCCCACCCCAGTGCCTGTGTCTATGTGTGAGTGTGTCTGTCGGAGTGGGTGTGTGTCTGTGTGGGTCTACATGTGTGTGTCTGTGTGTGTCTACATGCATGTGTCTGTGTGTGATATGTCTGTGTGTGTCTATGTGTGTGTCTATGTATATGTGTGTCTGAGTGTGTGATGTGCCCGTGTATGTGTACAGGTGTGTGTCTTCTTGCAATCTACTCCAGAGTTGCATAGACACAGACACACACACTCCAGGGCCTGGTGCCAAAGTCCTTGCTTCCCTCCTCGTCTCTCCCATCCATTCCTCACTGAGCCAGAGAGAGCCTTGGGGGGCTGGGCACCCTGGTTCACACCACACATAACTCGCTGTTTCAGAGAGAAGGGATGAGACAGACACCTGGAGTCTCCCGTGAGACTCGGGTGAGTAGTGGAGCAACACCGCCCAGCATTGCCCTCAGTCTCCACCTGGCTCTCTTACCCTACCCAGTGGTGAAGACTGACTGACTCCAGTCCTGCCTGTGCAGAGTGGCCCTACAAGGCAACCCAAGCACATGAGGAAGGCTCTCAGATGACGGAGACTTTCACAGCACTGCTGGGCTGTGTCAGGAACTGTCCTGGCTGCACCTAACAGGACACCCACATTTTAAGACAGTTACCATAAAGATGTTAAATTATCTCACTGAATAAAAAGCCCAGATCAGTGGCCCCAGGGTATATGGGATGATGTTCCCAGACCCAGGCTTTTCCCAGCATCTTCTTCCGCCGTCCTCAGTCTGAGTGTACTGGGTACCCCCTTGTCACAAGACAGCAGCCACAACTCCAAACATTGTATCTCCACACATGGTGCTTCTAGCAGATAGGATTTTGCTCCAGGAGTGATCCGGTTTCAGAGCTCCTGGCAAGCCGAGACAACCAGGAGTGATCATTACAGTTCATAGCTCAACATTCCCGGGGTCTCCTGTGTTTCCAAGGAAGGAAGCTCAGAGCTCAGCTTGATAAGCCCAGCTTCTTTGCCAGCGAGGCTCAGAGTCCTCTTTCCCATCTGTCCTGTTCTCTCCAACCTCGCCGTGCTCCATGCCTCTCCTTTTCCTTTAACTATGATCCCTTTCAGCTCATATCTCTGTGTGGCACCCCTGAGAGTCAAATAATGTTGTGCAATGGATCAGCAATCCCCAGAGTAGTAGTCAAAGGGACCCTGTCACATGAAGTTTTTACTAACTATGGAAAGAGTGTTTGTGATTCCTCCATTCCTTCATTTAACAATTAGACATTAATCTTATATAAATGCTATGGACTGTGCTTGGGACCAAATAGATACTGCCCTGACTCCATGAAGCTTATCATCTAGTAGGGAGACAGAGAGTAACAGCGTCTCACAATTAAGCACATCATCACATGTGTGATCCTACTCTGAAGGACATACAGAGTTGTTGTGGGCGCTGAAGGCCTCTGACTGGGTCTGGGTGGGGTAGGGAAAAAGCAGGGGGAGTCAGCCAGGCCCACAGGGACAAACAAGCACAGGGGCTACAGCTATGGGCTGGTACCAGTTTTTGAGAGCTGATAATGGGCATCCCATTTCACCTCTGCTGTCAGCAATTTCACATTGGCAGCTTGAAATAAGCCATAATGGGAGTATTTACACTACAGACATTGGCAACCACTACACATTGGGGCTTCTTGTCCATATACTAGCATGCCACTGGGCAGAGGGATGACTTCTGAGCCCCTGCAAAGCTGGGTGCCCACAGACAACATTATTATTATTATTAATTATTATTATTATCATCATCATTTTGAGTTGGGTCCCACTCTCACCCAGGCTGAAGTACAGTGGCATGATCGCAGCTCACCACAACCTCGACCTCCCAGGCTCAAGTAGCTGGGACTGTAGGTGTGTGCTACCACATCCGACTAATTTTTTAATTTTTTTTGTGGAGACAAGTTCTTGCTATGCTGCCCAGGCTGGTTTTGAACTCCTGGGCTCAAGCAATCCTCCCACCCAGCCTCCCAAAGTGCTGGGATTACAGGCATGAGCCACAGCGCCCAATCCACAATCATTAGAGTCATCTTTCTACAAATTTCTAAGGCTTGTGCAGACAAGGTACAGATTCTTACCCATCAGAGGCGTCTCTCAGAGTCTCTCCAGTTATGGCTATAGGACTGAGTACATGAAGCTCTTACGAGAAGGAGGGAGCCGGCATTGAATCCTGCCAGGTGTGATGATGGCAACACCCCATCAGAAGGGTTTTTATCCTACAGGGCTCTCTGGGTCTCCCTGGCACTCACAGGTCTCCTTCAAGTGCAATCTCACAGTCTCTCCAAGCCCATGCCAGGTTACTCTCCTCTGCAGACCACCTGCACAAAGTAAAGCAAATAAATTCCTTCCCTACTTGATCTCCACCCCCCTTCCAGAACACTCTATTCCATAGATTCTTCCTTTAAAATTACCTTTACAACCTACCACTTTCAGGAAGATTTCCCTGATTATCCCAGCTCCATCTTGATGCCCCATTATTTGGTGTTCCTTAGCAGACGTGCTTTTTCAGTTTCCACCTGTAGGGTTGGAAGCTTCACAGGTGAATTCATAGGCGTGCAGCCAGACTATCCCATGGAGCATGAGCTCCTTGAGTCCAGAAAGTATATCTCAATATTACTATTATTATTATTATTATTATTTTAACTCCTAAAAAGACTAAACAATGGGGGGAGGACCTGGAGGGGGGTGATTTAGCAATCAATGGGTCCTGGAAAGGAGTGAAGGCAGAGAAGGAGTGGTGTTCAGTTGTTTTGTTGTTGTTGTTTTAACTTTTACTTTTGTTCACACCTAAATCATTCCATGACTTTGCCATGCATAATGATTGCAGGACTGGCTTTTTACCTCCGTGTGCAAAGTGGGATAAGGCCCTGGGGTGGAGTTGTTCAACAGAGGTCAGACATGGACCTCCCAGCTCTCTGCTGATTGGCTGTGAGACTCGGGGCGCACTCTTCTAATCTTTCTTTCCCTCTGAGCCTCACTTTTGACATCCTGAAACTAGGACAATAAAACACAGCTCAGTGGCAGGATGTAGCAGGTAAATGACAGTGCATGAGAGTGGCATATAGCAGGGCACACTGTGTAACTATGACTGCATCCTGACAGAGGGGTCAGGGAGGTCTGGTCCCCTGTACCCACAGGACTCTGCGAGAATAGTTTCCTCCTGTGCTGACCATCTCATGGCTGCTTCCTCAACACTGAGACCAGGTTCTGCGGGTAGTAGGTGTCTCACTGTTTGTGGGGTGAAGAGACCAGTGGCGATACATGCCGCTGTCCCAGAGCAGTTATTTATTTTCACATGAGTGGTGAGGTTGTGCCAACAGCTTTTCCCTACCTCCCTGCCCTCGCCTGCAGTTGCTAATTCACCTGGGTCCCATGATTCACTCTCTGGCTTCTGTTGTGCCTCCCACCACCCGAGCAGCCCATGGCATCCTCAACTGCTATGGATGCCCCCCCGCACTGCGGCCCCGCCAGCCTGACCTTTCACACGTGGTCCCTGCTGGGACAGCTGCTCTTTTAAGTCTGTGCAAACTCTCTGACCCAACTTGTCCCTGCTCTCCAATCTCAGTCCTGCGGTTGCTGGGTCACTCTGTGGTTTGTTGAAGGTCAACCCTGGATGATTCCAAATTTTCTCAAGCAAAACCCAAATCCGCCGGTAGCAGAGGGGCTCATTGGAGAGCTCCAGGTGGTGGGTGCCGCCCAGAGCCCTGGCTTCCTCCTCCTAACGGGGCCCACCCCTATCCCACACACCAAGGAGGCACCCAGTACCGAGGGGGCCACTCTCCTTTCATTTTTTATGCTTCGACTCTGCTATTTAACAACCAACATCTGGACTTGAGAGAGGCAATCTGGGACAGCAGATCTGAAGCCAATTGAAGTCCCCACGCTTTTCCAGCAGGGGTCATAGGAGGCCCCAGCCCCTACCCACCACTTGTTTCCCCTGAAGGGAGAGGGGAGCCACAGTCCACGATGATGTCCTTGGCAGTGACTGCCGGCCCTGTCTACTCTGGGGAGATGATCACCAGAAGCTCCTCGGCCTGCCTTAGGATCCCCTGTGGCTCCAGAGTCCCCTCCTCACCATGCAGCTGCCGCACCCCCGACTCCCCTAGAGCCCTTTCCAAGGGTGGAAGCCAGGACATATCGCATAGGCTCTGACCACGCTCCTGGGTGCCACTTCCTCCCATCCTGGTTACCCCTTCATCCTACCCTCTTTCTGGCTCCCAAAATCCAGGCTATGCTCCAGCCACAAGTCAGAACTGCGACCAGATGACCGTGTAACTGAGCTGAACTCCTCTCAGTCATGACATCACCCTTGTTCTGAAAACCTCCACTTTGGCTCTGCTGACGAGTTCACATCCACTTAGGGTTTGGCTCCAAAGCCTCTGGTCTTACTCGCTCCATATTACCTAAAAAGAGCCACTTATGCTCTGCAAACCTCCCCAGCCTCTGAGGTCAGCTGTAGCACATGGCGCGGCCATTCCAACGTCCCAAAGCCCGTGATGCTTTTGGCTCCTTGGAGCCCTTCTGCGGAAATCCCTGCAACCACTAACCAAGGAGTTTTCAAATCCCCTTTAAATATGTTCATGTTTTCAAAACACAGGGAGCAACAGTGAGACTCAGCTTCTCCCAGGCCACGTCAGGAGGGAGGGAACAGGGACTCTCCCCTCCCTCTTGTCCTCGCCCTCCCCCCATGCCCCCATCCCCACCACAAAATCTAGTTTTCTGCAAGAACAGACTCATCACAGTTCGTGTAGTCGGCTTCATTAGGTTCCTGGAGAGTGAAGTTTGATCGTTATCTCTGAGGAGGGGCCTGGTAAGGCCATACTAATAATACATATCAATGTAATAAAACAGTGTTGCCATAACACATGGTTGTGACACACTGTGCTCCACATCACTCCCCTGGATCCTCAATCGGTCACCCAGCCACTCTGTGGCTTCCTTGTATCGGTACACTTTGCATTCCTATAATGGAATAACAGGTTGGGTAATTTATAAGGAAAAGAAGTCTAGTTGGCTCATGGTTCTACAGACTATACAGGAAGCATAGTGCCTGCATCTGCTTCTGGTGAGGCCTCAGAAAACTTACAGCCAAGGTGGGAGGGGAAAGGGGGACAGTATGTCACGTGGTGAGAGAGGAAGCTAGCGAGAGAAGAGGGTTCCAGGCTCTTTAAAACAACCAACTCTCACGTGAACTAATTGAGTGAAAATTCACTCATTACTCTGAGAACGGCACAAAGCCATTAATGAAGGATCCACCCCCCCATGACCCAAACACCTCCCACTAGGCCCTACCTCTAACATGGGGGAACCACATTCCAACATGGCCCATAGTAGGAGCACCTGGGGGCACTTCCAACCCTTCTACACACACACACAAAGATTCTGATGCTTCTGCTCTGCACATATGTAGTCAACACAGCTAGTTACCTACTGTGCTATACAAGTTCTTGGTACTCATCAACTCCTCCATAATGCTGGGACTGGAAGCCTGAAAACTGCATTTTTCAGACTCTGTTGCAGGTTTCTGGTTCAAATTGCCCAAGAGGCACTTACTGAGTATTGGAAGGCAGAGGGGAAATAGAGGCCATAGTTTTCTTTCCTCAGTGGTGGGCAGACACATTGGTTTTGAAAAATATGGGGGTTTGCAGCCACCTCTGATTTTTCCAGTGTTAATCACCTGCCTTGGTACTGCAGGTAGCTCTAGTCATCGTTGCTGGTTTACTATGTGGTAGTAACATTCTAAAGTCTGAAATGCAGCGGTGAACCTTATGGCTGGCACCAGCCTTCCCTTCCCTTCCTTTCTTTAGTTCTTTCAATAGTCTTGTAAACACCCAGTTCCTTGTATCAATACCCTTTCAATTTGAATTGCATAAAATGGGGTCTGACTGATACACATATTCAATATTTACTTATATCTTCTTCTTTATGCATAGCAATCCTAATTTTAGCAGGGCAGCCATTTTTTCAGCTGCAATGTCCAAATGTGATCGTCCTAACTGATAAACCATTAGTGAAAGTCTACTGGGCATTTGGGGAAAACATTTTGCTTCTTTGATAGTAATATTGCCCTGTCTTCCTCATTTTCTCTTCTCCATTCCTATTTTCTGTTTTCTGGCTTTAATTTGAACTTAGGAGCTGAAAGTTCAGCAACCATATTGTGACCATGAGAAAAAAGCCAAGGAAAATGCAGAGACCTCAGCCGTGAAATCCTTAAATCCTTGAATGAATACCAGGAACTATCTATTCTGACCTTCCTGTTTTGTGAGGAAAAAAAATATTCTCCTTAAATTATTTCAGCCACTGTCTATTCACATTTCTGTTACTCATAGCCAAGAACAGTCCTGATTGATTCAGCTGAGGTGTCCATCTACCTCACCTCTTTGGAGAACACCACGTCATAGGAGCCACATTAACTCAGTTGTGCTGAGATAGAAAACTAGCTGCGAATGCCTTCTATTTGGAGGTTCTTTCCAGAGGTTCCCTGGCCTTTCCAGGCTGTACCTGAACACGGCCCTATCTAGTGACTTCCACAACTCCCAAATATGTGGATCCACAATATATAGACATCTTAGACCAGTCTTCCAGCATCAAAGCATGGGATTTATTTAGACTCTCTTAATCAAATCACTCAACTCGAAAATATAACTTGTCTCGCTCATCTGTCTAAGGCCTACCTAACAGTCTCAATTATCTGCTATATATAAATGGGATTGCAAAGTCATTTAAACAGACTAAAAAAAAAGAAGGGGGAGTATCGTCCAGGTATCATTGTGGAACACAACTGGCCTACTTTGGGAAAAGTTAAAACATGGGTTATCAAGACTATACTACTGGCTGGGCTCAGTGGCTCTTGCCTATAATCCCAGCACTTTGGGAGGCCAAGGTGAGAGGATTGCCTGAGTCCACAGGTTCGAGATCAGCTTGGGCAACTTGATGAGGGCTCATCTCTACAATAAATTAAAAAATTAGCTGGGCATGGTGACACGTGCCTGTAGTTCCAGCTGCTTGGAAGGCTGAGGCAGAAGGATCACCTGAGCCCAGCAGGTAGAGGCTGCAGTGGCTGTGAGCATGACACTGCACTCCAGGCTGGGTGACAGAGTGAGACTCCAACAACAACAACAACAAAAGACTATACTACAGTAGGAATAATAGTGAATGTAGAAAAAGTACATCGACTTCTGCAAAGTAGTGGGAGGTGGTTTGCTCGTTAAGGAAAAATTAGTGTCCTATAGCATTAACGATGGATCTAGGAAGTAGTAGAAAGTTCGTGTAAAGATAATTTTATTTGCCTTGAACTATAATACCTGCAGATAATCGAGTCTCAAAAATAAATCAATGAAATGTATTAAAATTTTGTCAAAGCTGGCTAAGTTTTTATGTGTTTATTCATAAGACTTTAAAAAAAAACTTTGTAAGCATTTACTGTCAAGTATTATACTAATGTAAACATCAGCATTTTGTTTTGTTTTCTCTCTGCTTACATGATAAATAGATCTTGGATTATTTAGTCTGCTTTTTTTTTATGTCAGTCTCACTCTGTCACTCAGGGCGGTGTGCAGTGTCATACTCACGGCTACCACAGCCTCAACCTGCTGGGCTCAGGTAGTCCTTTCATCTCAGTCTTCCAAGTAACTGGAACTACTGGCATGTGTCACCTTACCTGGCTAATTTTTTGATTTATTGTCGAGATGAGGTCTTGGCAAGTTGCCCAGGCTGGTCTCAAACCCATGGGCTCAGGCAATCCTCTCACCTCGGCCTCCCAGAATGCTAGGATTATAGGTGTGAGCCACCCTGCCCAGCTCTTAGTTTGCTCTTAACAAGTGGTAGTAAAAGATTGTTCTTGACCTGGATAGCAGAGATTCCATATTGCAGAATGACTTTCTATGTTTCGTGCTAATTTAATTATGCCCTTGATTATTTTCAATAAAGAAAACTATAAAACTTTCTTACATTTGAAAAAGCTGAGATTCTTTAAAAGGGTTGTTCCAGAGGTCTCAAAACAATCTTCAAGTTTGCTGATGTGCTAGAATGATTCACAAAACCTAACAGCAGGTCATAATCACATCTAAAGTTTATTACAGAAAAAGGATATAAACTAAAAGCAACAGAAAAAAAAAGATGCATTTAACAGAGTCTGGAGAGGTTAGGCACAGGCTTCTGAGTACTGCCCATCTGGAGATGCTCAGAATGTTTTCTCTCTGACTGTGAATTGCAAGGACATATGTGAATAGTTTCTGACTTTATGGAGAGCCGATCACGTAAGGACTGTGCAACCTGTCATGACAACCTGAATTCAGAGCTGCGATGAAACCAGATGCACATCACCCATCTTGATGTTTTTGCAAAAGAAGCCTGATAAGCTGGTATGTCACAGTCCACTGCTCTAAGTGTACAGAACAAAATTATCAATCATTAGCAAAAAGGACTTTCCAGGGACCATGTTCCCAGGGATTGGCCAAGGGTCAATCATGGTTTAAGTTTCCTATGAAGACATGCAAAGAGAGACCAACTAAACCTGCTGTATTAACTCTTCCCTCACAAGGACAATATATTTTTCCATTTTAATCAAAATATGATATCATTTTGATGAATAGACAATCTAGCTACAGTAACTTACTGTTATTAGACAACCATATTCTTCTTAATCAAATGACCAAATCTCCTTGGATAATATTGGCTTTTGCCTTCCCAAGATCATAGCCTACATTTAAAAAAAATAAAATTTTCAGGGTTTATTTTATACCTCCAATGATCATTGAAATTTTACAAAGAAGACTGCCAATTTTTATTTTCACTCTATAAAAAGATAGATGCTGCAATAATTGTCTTGTCTGTCCCATATTTCTTAGTCCAATGCTATCATGAAAGCTATATGTGGAGTGTTGTCTAATCAAATAAGTAACTGTTCCTAGATTATTTTTGTTGAGGTAAATATGAAGGTGCTTCAGAGATCTGTATACATTACAAGAAGGTTCTGGCAATTTGCAGATGCTGTCATGAGAAGCACTGATCTAACCCTTATGAAATCATTTTATATTATAGCCTAATTTCACTCTTCTCCATTCTGATCATCACAACTCATTTCTGGTTTCCTCTCATGCTTGCCTGAAGGATTTCTTATAAACCACAGGCTAGATCATGGGTCTTCAACAGAGAATAGTCTTGGAACCTCAGTGGAAAGGACTGTAGCAGATACTCTTTAACTATTACTACTTCAAGGAATAGACTCACAGGAATAGACACGAGCTTCAAAGGTGATATCATTTAGGCGACATAAAAGTTAGGATTCTAGGCTCTTTTTATTCCAGAAATAGGTGACTTTGTATAAGCCTCTGCTAACAGGGATCCGGCAGAACAGGAGTCTATCACATAGGACTGAATGACCTGGAGAAGGATATTAAATTGTGGTTATTTGTTTTAATGTTCACATTCAACATTCTGTCTTATTATTGGGTATGTGATAAACCCTTTTCTTTTTTTGATCTACCACTTAACCTTTAAGTTAGTAGTCTATGTTTTTGTATATTTAAATAGAAATTCTTTAAATGATACCTTGTTGTTCATTGACATGTCAAAACTTATAAATAAATATCTACCGAGTCCCTATACTTTTAATGGAATTGTAGTTATTTTTATAGATCCAGTAAGGATTCGTCCTCTTTTTAAAACCAGGATATAATTGGACAATTTGATTTTATAACCGAAGACAAACTGGAGTGTCATATTTGAGAATAAGTCTCATTTTGCCAGATATGACAGTTTCACTATTAAGGAACAAGACTTTTATTTCACATGTGAAACCAGTGCCCACATCTTTCCTAGGAAATTGGTCTGGTACTTGTTCTATGGCTTCTAAAAGGTCACTTCTTGGCAGTCTAGAAATCTCCACAGATTCAGGGGACCTCAAGAAGAAAGAAATTCACTATGACTTATAGATATAGTAAGCAAAATAGATGGAGATAATTTTCTTGGGTCTGGTTCTCTAACTTCAGAATGCAAGAGTAACAAAAAAAATTGGGATCATGGGTATTACTGAAAATATGATTCCTTAGACAGAATCTCCACTCTTCAGACAGAAGCTAATTTTCTGGCTATCAGAATGTTTCACACCATATGGCTCTAGATTTGTTGACCGCAGTACAGGGATGCTTAGTTTTGTTAACTGTCACTTGTTGCTATATATGCGTAAATTAATCAGGTCAAAAAACGGTGTGATTAAAAATAATACTTGGAAGTTATTTATCATCACAAAGAAAGACTAGTCAGGATAATTATCCAAAACTTGGAAATAGGCAAAGGAATTATTACATGTCCTTTCAGTGCCTAGCAATCTCACTGGAAATCACCCGACTCTCTAGGGATGTGTGTTCCTTTGATTTACTACTCACTGCTGATTTAGCATATCTTGAAAATTTGTAATGATAGGTGTTAGGTTGCAGAAAACTGAAAGTAATGCAAATGATTATTGCCCTTTTGTTCAGTGGAGATGCAAGTATTTCTGTCAGGTAGAAAAGGTGACCCCAAAGGTTATAGTGTTATTGTTCTGTGGGATATTAGCCATTTTGTATCTAAATTAGCGATCATATTCTTGCATTCTTTCTTCCAGTCCTTACAAAAAGTTGTTCCCTCTAATCAGTCTACCATCTTGCTGGTTTCGCTAAGAACACTCACTTAAAGACAAGCAGAAGTCTGAACACGCAGAATGAAGAAACATGATTGAGATAAGTTTCTTAATGATCCTTTTACTATATCATATATGTTAATATTCTGACTCTGTAGGAAACAGAGAAGATTTGCTATAAATCATTAGCTGTAGCCTGGAATGTCTCCTAAAACCATGCAACAAACCCAAACAGAATGTCTTATGACTGTAGAAGTATTGGTACAAAATAAACCAAATAAGTTGTGTTTCTGTTAAAAAAATTTTTTTCCCAACAAAAGGTTGGCTTATTTTACTAGAAATGTAGATGTAAGATGCAAATAGTGCCCCAAAATTATAACAATAAAAGTTGAAAGTGCTGAACCATTAAATATTTATCACCAGCCAGGGTGGCAGAGTAAGTCCCAGTTTCTTAAAAAATAAAAAAACCAGGGGCAACCCCTGTGGGTACCCTCTCACTGTGGGAGCTCTTTTGTCCTCTCAATAAATCCTGCTTTCTCACTTAAAAAAAAACCTAAAAAAATAAAAAACAGTACACAATTATCAATGAGGAAAAAAAGGAAAAGTTGATCATGAATCTATATTGCATAAAATGCTGAGAAAATGTGTCAATAGTTGCCAATAAAGTAATAACCATTTTGAAAGTACCATTAGGCTTTGTAACACTATAAAATGGTTAGTTACAAATAACTGAGTATGATCAGATATGAAATATTCAATAAACTTTAAAAAACCAATAGTTTCAAAAGGTTATATTATTATAGTTTAGACCTGTGGTTTTGTTACAAAACATCTACTAGACCATGAAGATGACTTTTTGGAAAACACATATCAAGGCAATAAAACGTCAACCATTATTGACAAAGCCTCAGCGATTTCACATGAAAGTGTTGTTAATAATTTATTTAAATGTGAAATTAAGGACTTTGAAGGTAGTTCAATGAATTTTTCTGATCATATGAAACTGGAAGTGGTAACATCTGAAATAATATATCTAAGATCATCAGTGCTTGAGGAAAATAATTTTTCACTGAGAAATAGTTACATTAAAATCTCGTTGGATTTTGTAAACAGTACCAGTGTAATGTGATGAATAAAATATAGGGTTTCAATACAAATTTTTGAAAAATTTTCAGGTGTTTTAATTTGATACTGTCTGAATTGCTGTATTCAGTTATCTTTGAAAGATTCAACAAGAAATGTAAATAAAGTAAGTCACTTTACATCTTTCCTCCACCGAATTTATATTTACCACCATTCTCCAAATAAATATTAGAGATTAAATAACATATTTGAAATGCTTTTAATTTAAATTAAAAAAATAACTGGAAGAAAATTCAGTCCCCAAGAGCCAGTCTGCAGCCCCAGAGCTGCAAAAGCAGGTTGGATATTGTGTCAAGGTTGAGATATTTATTTTAACAGAAATTATAAAATAGCACTAGTTGAACATTATAAAAATAAAATTTGTTTTTAGAGATCTGGCTGTCCATCAACTCTTTCTTATGTTTATAAGGAAAAAAATTTCCTGTGATGGTTATTTGAGGACAATTATGGCATCTGAGCATACAAAACTAAATACGGGAAACCATGAAAGAAGCAGAAGGTGTGATAGAGACAAAGAAATACATCTTTGGTCTGCACCTGCAACCTCACCCCAGCCCCTCTCTCCTTCCTTCTCTGCTCTGTTCTTTGACCTCTATGGCCCATCATCGTTCATAGTGGATTCCCATCAGCCTCCCAATCAGGGTGTGGCCAACTGGAGCATCAGCAAAACGTTGGAGAGAGGCAGGAGTACGTGGTCAAAATGATCACTGCCAGCTCCCTCGCTGATGGTAGCCACACAGCCTCTCCCTACCAAAAGGCCTGTTGTTCTCTCTTCAAAGGGTGGTAATAGCCCTGCCCCACCTCTTAGGCCTGGATTTAGTAATGGTTGACAATTGTGACTAGCCCTGTGGTACTGCACTGTCCTAGCAGGCTCCCTACACTCTGCCCACTCCTTAGTAAATAGTCCCTTTATTAAGCTCTTCAAATTACTTCCTTTGAATGTTGCATATGTTTCCTGCTGAGAATCTAGCCAAATTATATGTCACTTGAAACAACAAAAAAAGAATATCTTTTACAACAACAACAACAATTAGATTTTTTTTTAAAAGAAAGGAAGAAAGAAAATAATCAAAAAATAAAAACTATAATGAATGTGTATGTTCTTTCAATTTACTGAATCATGAAGCTTGGCTAAATGATATTCGGGTGAACAGACAATAAATTTAGGTCAGTCAAATACAATATACCAATAAGTAATTTTGTGAGACTCCAATAATAGAGATGAGGAATATTAAAAGTCACGAGTGGGTTGGAACAAATTTTAATGTGTTGCTATTAGTTCAGCAGGAACTGAGAGAAGGTTCAGTACCACGAACATTATCAGTGATATCCAGAGAAATTCTCTACCTACTGAAGCTAAAAGCCACCTAATCCCTATTACAAGGGAAGTCTTTGGAAGAGGTTACTACAGCTCTATATGTCAAAAAGTTATTAGATGTGTTTACTGTTTGGTTAGTGACAGCTGTGGAAAATGAGAAAAATATCAAAAATTTCTAAAACTGCACAAATGGTTTGAAAATCAGACCAAGGGCCTAATTGGTTTGATGACTGTCTTGCAGCACAACTTCTATAACTTAGTAAACAGTTATATTACTTACAGTCTAGTTTATTTGGGAGTACAAGACAATATGTTTTAAAATTTGTGGCTTAAATTTGTGATTTATATTTTAATTTGTTGTCATATGAGTGCTTGTCTATTTTTAATAGTGGCCATGCCTACTGTAACAGCGGGTTCTTGTAATATGAATTATGATCAATAGATGGTGGAAGCCAATTTAAAGTAAGGGAGAATTTAAATAAAAATAATGCAATCCAGCTTTCTTTTTTTCTTTGACAAAGCAATTTTCCAATCTCCTTGTCATTGTCTAGGAGTGAATCATAACCACGGAATTTTTCATCAAACTTAGAAAATGGTCAAGGGAACGGATCTGTTGTGATTTTTTTCCCAGGCTATTGCCTTCCCTAGGCATAGGCTAGGGAAGACACACATTGATGCCACATCTCACAGTTGGGAGTGAAGACAGATCCCTGACTCCACACCAAGTGGGGTGTTCTGTGGTGGCACTGCAGGCATCCTGGCAAGGCAGGGAGAGGACCAGGAGAGCACTCCAAGCCTGCTACCTTGTCTCAGGGAAAATGGCTCCCAAATATTGACATCCTGCTTCACTCCCGAGAGACCAGCCTACAACTTTGGGAGGGCCCATGGTTTTCCCGAGGAATTCCGTCTTTAATGATGCAGGAGTGTGTGCAATTGGGGGGAGGGTGTCATCCATACACTGTCACTCCATGGAGACAGGAGTCTTCCTCCAGCTGTCAGAGCTTCAGCTGGTGGCCCAGCCAGATGCACAGGGCTACCCCACAATCCTGGAGTGTGAGCAGCCTGGAAGCTGATTCCTCACAGCCCCTGCTGGAGATGGTGGCACCCAGAGGCATGGCTATAGCAGTTGCACATGAGGCTCAGCCAGACCTGTCAGGTCTAATGAAGTTCCTGAACCAGAAAGGGTTTCTGCTGCATGGAAGCTTCTGATGCATCCGGCACAGGGCAGGATGGGCTGGGACGGGAGGAACGAGGGCAGGAAGGGCAGCGTGTGGGGTGTGTGGGATGGGGGGGCACCCAGCTGTGTTGTCTGCTGGCCACAGCATGGGCAAAGCCCCAGGAAGGCTGGTCTCCTGTGCTTTCTTTAGCGTGGGTTCTTGGACTTCATGCTGGGGACTCAGGGAAAGCCCATTTTGAAAAAGAAAATGTTCACAATGGCCAAGACCAAGACCAAGAGGTAGACGGGACCCCAAGGAGCTTTCATTCATTCTTTCAACCCTCTCTCCCTGAAAGCTCACCCCGGGCGGCAGCAGAAACATATTTGATACTTTCATGGCTTAGAATGACACACACACGCTCACATACCCGCATACCCGTCATGCCACAGCTTTGAAAAGTGTCATTTACAAATTTTTTAATGTGGCTGTGATGATGACATTCTTACACACCAGAGTGAGGTTCTCCAGAGGAAGAGGCAGCTGGAAGGGCTAATGGGATGGGGCAGACATTTATAATCCTCCTGTGACTCCCGGAGCACATAGGATAATCTGTCAGCCATTTAGGAACCACAGTGTCAGGCCGTGGCTGTCCCGAGAGGAGGCTCAGAGACAGTTCACACCGCGGCAGCCGAAGCCCGTGGTTTGGAGCGGAGTCTCAGCTAAGCCAGCTGTCGGCGCCCAACACTGAGCACCAAACCCTCGGAGGGTGGGACTAGGGCCACTTGGGCTCCTCTTCTTGGGTCGCTGATGCTGACGCCATCTGTGGAAATGAAGACAGGCGAGGGCAGGATGGACCTGGGTGGGATTCTCCTCCAGATGAGGCAAGGGAGGTGTGGACAGAACAGGCCACTACCTCCATGCCTGGGTACTGAACTTGCAATTGAACATGGTACCGGCCTGGTGGATGGAGAGACCAGGCCTGGAGCAGAGAAAGGCAACTGTCTTCTCCCATCATGTTCTTCCTGGTCAGGAAGGTTGGCCTTCCACTTGTGGCTGTGACGAGTTGCTTGCACGTTCTTCCCAGGACCTCAGCATCCTTTTCTAGAGTATAAGCCACCAACTCTGTGATGGCTACGGTTTCTATCCTCTGCCTGGTTTAACCTCACTCTGCCCGTTCATTTACTCAACACATTTATTGAGCATCTACTACGTGCTAGGCTCAGTGCTGAGCCTGACAATCTTATGAATTCAGACAGACTTAGGCCTGACTCCCAGTTTGACCACTTACTCGTTGTATGACTTCAGGTGTTATCTAATCTCCCTGAGCCTCAGATTTTGTGAAAGGGGAGCAAAAATACATACCCTAGAATGCAGTTGTGAGAGTTCAATGAGATCATACTGACAAAGTGCTTAACACAGTGAGCAACAACCATAACTCTTCTTCCTCCGTTCTCCTTCCCTTTCCCAAAGACAGAGGTCCTTTCTCTGTGCTTCTCTGGTAACACCCAGCACACAGTGAGTGCCCCATAATGATGGGGTGAGGGACTCGAGACATTGGCCAGTGATGAGTCGGGGCACAGGAATCCCGTGCCTCCTGCTGGGGGAATCTCGCTGTGCTTTCCAGTCCTGGTTAGGAGCTTTCTGTCTGCAGATGTCTTTGGAGATGCCGTCGCTGTCTCATTTTTTTAAAAAAATCTCTTTTGCTAGCAAAAGAGCAAACCAAGACCTGACGGAATGGCAACTTGCCCATAGGGAGGACGAGCAGCGGAGCAGGGAGCTCGCTGGCTGAGTTCAAAGCATGGACACGCCACAAACAGCATGTGTACTGTGGTCAAAACTCTGACACCCTCGACTGCCTGGTGCTGCCTCCTCTGAAGTCGCGGGTCTCACCCCTGTCCCATCAAAGCTGAAGGTTGTTGGCAAGAACTGGGCATCATGTGGGCAGTGTGAAAATGATCTGGAGTTAACGGTGATTTGGCGATCAGGGCCGTCAACTTAATGATCGTTAAACCACATGCATAACTGTGTTAACTGAGATCATTGTCATGTTGGAAAAAACTTGGGACAGGATGCTGGAATCTCAGATTTAAATCAGGACATGGCTCGCAACGCACCGTGTGACCCCGGGTCTCTCCCTCCCACTCTGTCCACCCAGAGGTTGTGTGAGGAAATACATCGTGGCCCCCTGGGATTTAAAGGTAGATGGCTCTCAACAGACGCAAATGGCTTAAAAACTCAGCAAATCCGCTCCAGCTCTGGATGCTCTGGAGAGTGACAATCTGTTGACAATGAACTAGTTGGCTCCTAAGTTTAGGCCTGACTCTTGGCAGCCCACCCTGGGGGTGCTCGGGCGGGTGGGGCTGAGCCAAGGCTGCTCAGGCCGGTGCTTCAGCCCATGTGCAAAGCAGCTTGCAGAGTTGCAAGCACATATTTGAGAGGAAAATCATTTTCCTTCGACCAAAGTCTGGCAGCTGCAGGAGATGTGGAACTATGACTCTGGGGTTTTCCAAGCCCTGCCAGATTTTTGACTTTTACCCAATGTGCTTCTGCACTAAAGTGGAAAGGAAGGAACCTTCTGATTCCCCCTTCGACCTCTTTGCCCCTTTTAGTGCCACCGGGTCCCTCAGTGGTCCCACATCATACCCTCAAGCCCCCATCACAGAGGCTCGGGAAACCACAGAGCTTCTGTGTTGAAAGGATCTAGAGAAACTTGATTCCACTGGTCTTCACACCTTTTTCAGTAGTTTTGTGAAAGGAAATGACATCAGTAAAAGTGGCATTTAAAAAAAATAAAAGCTAATTATAAAGTCAACAAAGGAGCACAGAGATACTTTTTTGTTGGACCCCAAACTTGAAAATTCAGAATTAGGGGTTTCCGTTAGAGTCATATCAGCATGAACATTCAGTTTATTTCTGAATTTGTTGTTGTTTTGCTGGTCATTAAGAAGACAAGAGGCATGTTGGCTCATGCCTGTGATCCCAGTACTGTGGGAGGCTGAGGCAAGAGGATTACCTGAGCCCAGGGGTTCAAGATCAGCCTAGGCAACTTGGTCAGACCTTGTCTCTACAATATATATATATAAATTAGCTGGCATGGTAGCACACACCTGTAGTTCTGGCTACTCGGAAGGCTGAGGTGGAGGGATCACCTGAGCCCAGCAGGTCAAGGCTGGGGTGGCCGTGAGCATGCCACTGCACTACAGCATGGGCGACAAGAGTGAGACTGACTCAAAAAAAATGAAGGCAAGTAGCTACAAATGGTAACAGTGTTTAGTTAGCTTGCAATCTTAGGACACCCCTCAATTAAACAGAAGTGGCTAAGAAGCATCATCTGAGGTCTGTTTAAAAACAAGTTCACCTCTCTCTTTCCCCAGTCCCTTGGAATAAGGGTGGATTGGCAATTTTATAAACCACAGACTAGAGTTGGAGCATGCCTTTCCATCTGTGTACGTACCTCTGGTGCCCAGCCGAGCACCTAGCTCATTTTAGGAACTTGATAAATGTCTGCTGAATGAATAAACACATGGTCAACTTACTTGATAATTTAATCTTAATGATTGATAGGTAGATAGATAAATGACTGATATACAGATGATCCATAGATAGATAGATGATCGATAAATGATTGATAGGAAACTAGGTAGATTGATGACTGATAAATGATAGAGAGACATACCGACAGACAGACAGAGTACGAGGTGTAGCTATGTACACAAGCTCCCGCTGGAGAAATATGAGCAGAACTGGTGTAACATCTGCATTTCTTGCTTAAATGGAAACCAATTGCCCCCCACTTTGGCTCTACTTTGCCTTATGTGAACAGGGATGCTGACAGTGAACACTGGTTTTGATCCTGCAGTCGAGGTCAACTCTCTAGAGCAGACCTTTTTAGCATCGGGGACTGGTTTCATGGAAGACAATTTTTCCACGGATGGCAAAAGGATCATCAGGCATTAATTTCTCATAAGGAGCTTGTAACCCAGGTCCCTCGCAGGTACAGTTCACAATAGGGTTTGTGTTCCTATAGAATCCAGTGCTGCTGCTGATCTGACAGAAAATGGAGCTCTGCTCACCCACTGCTCATCTCCTGCTGTGTGACCTGGTTCCTAACAGGCCACAGACCAGTAATGGTCCACGGCCCAGGGTTTGGGGACTCCTGCTCTAGGGGATAGCAGAGTGACAAGGAGGGAGGATCCTGGGTGCTGAGTGACCAGGTGGAGCAGAGCTTCCCTGCTGGCCTGAGCCACTCACCTCCAGACCTAGGAGGGAAATACAGTTCAATGTGGTTGGGGTCTCTATTACAGCAGCTTATACGGCCCTATGTGCAGCCTACCCCCTAACTCTAAACCCACTCCTCTATCACAGTCACCTTTGCAGAGGGTGTGTTTTGCTAAAACTATGAAAGACCAATATTGGTCTGTGGCCAAGGTCAGAGTATGATATGGAGAACCCAAGAGGGAAAATTAGAGCCCTCTGGCCTAGGAGCCAACCTTCCAGAAGTCCAGGGACATATGTAGAAGGAACTGACATGGTGAGACACCAGCAGAAAAGGGAGTGGCTTTCAGGAATGCTGAGGAAAGACACCCAGGGGGTCTCACGGGCTTTCATAACTCATAGCTTTGACCACTCACCCTCAGTCTCAGCCAAGTTCTGAACTCAGAAGGATAGGAGCCATGTTTCAAAGAAGCAGTGTTTTTAGTCCTCATATTCAAGTCTTCCTTCTGTCCAAGAACTTCTAAGACTTCTCTTCATCCAGAGCATGTATGTGCATGTGTGCGTGTGAGTGTATGCATGCCCCATGGGGGCTAGACAGGAAGAGTTGAGGCTGAGGGTTTAAACAAGGTTCCCATCTGGATGGCAGGCTCTAACTTTATTTTGTATGTTGTGCCCATCATCCTGCTGGGATGAATTGTAACTCGCACTAGACTAGGCATTTTCTCCAGGCTTGAGGGTGCAGCCCTCACTGGGTGATTTCCCCTGGAGTGTGGGACCCTCCCCCAGCAAGCAGCCCCTTTTCAGCCCAGGCCTTCCATCTCCATCTCCAACATACAGATGCTATGGAGCCAGCAGTCTGGCTCTGCTTGCTGCTCCTCAGGGCTGCTCACTCCCAGACGCCTTGCCTTCCTCCTGTTTGATCTTGCTGATGCTGACAGGAAACCCCAGGACTCTATGAGGGGACTTTGATCCGTGTAATAGAATCAGGCAGAGGGAGACACTAACACATGCCGAAAGCCTTTTCGGCTGGCTTGGGCTCAGGGTTCAGGGAAGCATGGGCTTGGATGTTTAATGATGGCAAATTCTGGAAAACCCAGGAAATAAAAACTGAAAGATATAAAATAGGGCGAGATTATCGCTGAATTCTTGTAATTGTCTTACAAGCCCCTCTGGGGATGCAGACAGTGACTAAGAAGGGACTCTGCCACAGGATGACGATTAGGGCTTGGCAGGCAGAGGTGCGGTTTACAGCTGGTCCTGGATGAGGTTAAGTGTTCCAATCCGGGTGTTTTCTATCACTGGTTTTGTCAGTTGTTTTCCTCCCACCCCCCGCCCCAGAACTTGTTAGCATGAGTCAAGGAAGAGGATGTTGAGAACTTGGGGAAGTGGACTGGTTCCCTCCCTTTAGTGGATCCCCGCTTGGAAGGGCTGAGCTGGTCCCAGCTCTGCCCTAACCAGTCACATGAAGGGATACAGCTTTTCTTCTGCCTCTGCAGGCCTTGGTCTCCTTGCTGGAAGTGTGGTTCCAGTCACTTCTCTCCAGCTCTGCTGTGTGGCACGTGTAGAGTTGGCTTGTCCTACCCTTTAACTGCGAGTCTGCCGCTCTGTGCTAGACTCTGACTGAGGAGCCCAGGGGTCCTGCTGAGGCTGAGGTGGTGTTCTGAACACTACAGGAGCTGGCCTTCAGTGCACTGTCCAACTCTTTCCTGGAAATGGTCTGACTTTAGCTGGTTGGGTAAACCTGGACATGGGACTCAGTTTCTCTGACTTTTCCTTTTTTTCATCTGTAAAATGGAATTTGTGAGGATTAAGTGAAGTGCCCCGCAAAAAGTGCTTAGCAGAGTGCTTGGTACAATTTATACGTACCACTACTACCATTCTTTCCCGACTTCTCAGGCCAACACTCCCTGTTACAAACTATATCTCGCCTCTGTATTCTTCAGCATCTCCTTGGCCTAGGACTCTAAAACTAAAAGTGTCGATCTCTGTTAAGATGATGTGATTCACCCACGGTGAGGAAAGCTTTTTCTCTAATCAATAGTGACCAGGCTTTACAGTATTCATTTTGCCCATTTATTTCCAATTTTTCAGTACCTTTGCAGGTAACGTATTATTTCTTTCATTTTACAGAAAAGGAGACTGGATATCAGAGAGCACCTGAACTGACCAAGTCCACATGCTCTGAAAGGGCTAGAGTCAGGGTCTGCATCAAGTGGGTCTTGTAACAAAGCCTAGGACATAGGAACCACTATTCCTCTGTTGAGCTCTTCAGCCTTCGCTCTGCCTTCTGACACCAAGTGCACGGGCAGCACCTGACGGGGGGCCGAGTGTGTAGGATGGAGCTTGTGGCCTTCGGTGGACCACACTGGCCCCACACTCTGGGCAATGGACCCAGAGCCAGTGGTACGCTAGGGCTCTCCTTGAGACACCGTGGGAAGAAATAGAGACCTGATTAAAAAAAATCCAGACACAGGTTCACTGAGAGATGATGGACCCTCACTCAGGTAGAACTTTAAATCTGGACAAGAGCTGGAAATAGAGCGTGTCTTTTTGCTATCTAGAAGGAAAGAACTTGCCAAGCAAATGAATAATGTAAACAAGATTTCCCACAAGAACATTTCATCCATATAATCCTGTCCAATTCAATAAACATTTCATAAGCACTTACTGGGTGCTGAATTGGAGAAGAGGATGAATCTGTCCCTTTCCAAAGGAGCTCATAGGACTAGCCTAGAAGTAAGCAATCTAAGAATGTGTGCATGTGCTCTCTCCCCCACAACCCTCACAAAAAAATAATACATTTTAAAAATCGAGTTCTACATGAGTACAACGAAAAGAGGGATAAATTAGGTTAGGCAAGGTCCAAGAAAGCTTAAGCCTCAGTCAACAATTTTCAGACACTCATTCCTTTCAGAAGTACCTTTTATTTGAAAGATTAATCTAGTGATGAAAATTATTCCCATCAAGTTATTAAAGTAGGATATCAAAGGGCTGACATAGCCTCACTTGTCAGCCTAGTTGAAACTATTATGCGAGCATTAAAATAATAAGACTCCCCTCCTTTCTAGACATTCTAGAATTTAGATGTACATTTGGTTCAAGGGCATCTTTCTCTCGGTCCAAGTTAATGCAGATTCTCTGTAGGCCATGTGTAGAAAAGTTATGTTTTCCATTTTTCAGGGGGTCCCAGAGCATTTTGCAATGAACATTTCCCAGAAAAATGTGAAAATATGGCACAGAAGGATTCCAGGTTAGGATCAAATGAAGAGCACATTGGATGGGACCCAAGGGAGGAGCACTGAACCGTGAGGTTGGTGTGTATGTAACCAGCTCTCCTCCAGAGACAGGAGAGGCAGGGGTGAGGCGAAAACATCAGTTAGAAAATGGCAGAATTTAAGAACACATTGGCAAGAGGCAAGGAGGACAGAGCGAAGTACAGGCTTTGGCTCTGAGAAGCCTACTGTGGACAGTGGTTAGGAGGTGTGAACCCTCAGTGACAGGATGTTGGGTTCATGGGAGGCTGGGAACCAGTGGGTGCTCTTGGCGCTTACCTCCCCTGGTGGCTGAGTCCAAGTCAGCTCACTCCCCAAGCCCCCCTCTCTCAAAAACCAACATCCCTTCTTGAGAGCTCACTCAAACCCAACTGCACTGACTCAGCAGGCCCGGGAAGCACCGAGAAACCTTTGGGGGAAATCCAAAGCCCTGATCTTCTTGTTCTGAGAACCTCCCACCACCGGAAGGAAGAAAAGATCACGAAACTCAGCACTTTCCAGCCTGCCATTCCTGTCCACCGTGGTGGCGCTGGCCAGAGGTTGGTGGATCTGCAGCTATTTTTACCCTCAGATTTCCGGAATCGTCGACCAATCCTGGTTATGTGACACCACAGTCAACTCAACTCTGTCCGTAGTAATCACAAGAAATCTAAGCCACAATGTGCAGCTGCGCACGACCACACTCATCCTTACCCCGGACACATGGAGCCCCAGCTACAGAGTCAAGTACCAAGACCCACGCTGGAGCAGAGGAAACCCCTCCCTGGGCTTTCCGAGAGTCACACGGATGCTATGGTAACCCACAGCCACTGCCTATCGGAGGACACCAAAGTTCAGGGTTTGTGTTTCCATCCTTCCAAGGGCTTCTAAGTTGGATGTTCCTGTGGTTTGTGGTGGACTGGATCCAGAATGGTGTTTTACAGACACAAAGAGCTACTTTGTTGAAGACTGTCTTGCTCGACCCTGTTTTAATGCTTACCAATGCAACAATGCTTTCCTTCCTCTTCCTCTAAGCCTCTCTAAACGTCAGGTTGACCTACCTTTGGTTTCCATCTTCTGCCTGCCTTTCAGTCCACAGACTTCGTTCAGAAGTCCCAGATGCTGGCATATTTTGAGAAAGAACTACTCCCTCACAGTGTGGATATATAAGTGATGCAAGGGCTGAAAAACATTTTAATCCTAGATAGAACTGTTTCTGCCTAGAATATATGTGAAAGAACCCTGTGACCTGTAAAGTCCCACTCAGGGCTTTTCCAGGCGAGGAGGGTGTTCTTGGATCATGAAAATTACCACAGTGTTCTCTTCCTCCAGCGGCAGCCACGGGCTTTGAATTTCTCTCGGGTGACAGCTGAAAGAGTCAAAGAATCCTAGTCTATAAGTGTCATCTATAAGTGTCAGCAGTTCTTATTGCTGTGATTAGAGTCTTGCCTACAGACCCAAAGCTGGCCCAGTAGCTCTGTCACCATCTTCCCGGAGAGGAGGGCCTCACTCACATTGAGTGTTTCTGCCTCTTCGTGACCAAAATGTTGTCAACTGAAAGTCACTGAGTATCCAAGTCACCGTTTTCTTTCTCTTTTATTGACAGATGTTTTTTAAGCCTCAAAACACCACTAAATCATAAGACCTTCCCCCGTTGGATTTCCCTCAGAAAATTAACTTGGATCAAGAAGGATTCAGTGTGAGTCGGACGCTAAATTTGCCCAATTCAGGGAGCTCAAATGTTGGCCTTCAGCCCCTCATTCACAGGCCCAGCTTCTGGTGACCGTTCATCAGGGGATTTGCAGCAGCAACTATTTTCTGTTTCAGTTACTGAGCTGTGACTCACCGACAGCAGAGTTATCCTAGAGGCTCACTGGCCAGGTCACTGTAGGGCTCAGAAGGCCAGGGTCGGTGGCAGTGGAGTGAGCCGAGGAGAGAGGAAGACGAGAGAAAAGAAAGCTGCAAAAATAACAGACTTGATAGACCCACTGTTTCATCATATAGTATTCAGATACAAGACCCTGGCCCCAAATAGCCGCTCACTGACTGCCTTTTCTCTTTTTTGCTAGCTCCAAGAAACACCAAGTGAGAGGGAGCAAAATAAAATGCCTCATTCATGAGAGCCTGGCCTATGGGAGAAAGTTTGTGACTTGATAATCCCTGACAGCCCTCATTAAATTATGGCGCTGCAGGTGTGAAAGCTGCTGGGCCTGGAGCTGGAACCAGTGGACTGTGTCAGTCCTGAGCCAGAGGGCTGGAGCTCTGTTCCTTGATTCTCTGCAAGGCAGGATGGGTCAGCTTCCCAAGGTGACAAGGGGACAGGCAGGCCAGAGAGCAGTCTCAGTTCAGAATGAATGCTTATGGCAAAAAGTCAGAGACTTTTCTCTTAATTTGATGTATGTGTGCATAAATGCCTCATTTCTTCAATATAGTTGAGTCCCAGATACCCCAAAACTGATAAAAGGAGAAGAATCTTCCGGCTTTTGGCTTTGTCTCTCTGGTTCTTCACTTTCTTCTTAGGGGTAAGTCTTTTTTTTTTTTTTTTTTGAGTTGGAATCTCACTCTGTCGCCCAGACTAGAGTGCAGTGGCCACTCCCAGCCACAGCAGCCTCGACCTGCTGGGCTCCGGCGATCCTTCCGCCTCAGCCTTCCAGGTAGCAGGAATTACAGGCGTGCGCTACCACACCCGGCTAATTTTTGATTTATTGTAGAGATGAGGTCTTGCCAAGTTGTCCAGGTGGGTCTCGAACCCGCGGGCTCAGGCAATCCACTCACTTCAGCCTCCCAAAGCGCTGGGATTACAGGCTGAGCCACCGGGCCGACTAGAGGTAAGTCTTAACTGCTGTTTTCTGCATGTCAGCTTCAGAAAAGCGCCCTCCTAGGCAGCAGGGGCACCACACAGGATCCCACCGGCACCACCAGGCAGGAGGAGGTCCTGGATTTGACCCCAGGGAGCATCTCCCGCAGGGGGAGGGGTCTGCACATATTTCCATTGCTTGCCCTTGGGGTGCACTCCCCCCTGTCCAGCTCACAGGGTCACAATCAGTTTTATCAGGGAAGTGAGTGCACCTCAGGGCATGTTTGTCTGACAAAAGAACTGGTTTGCATACAGGGGGGAGGATTAGCTGCCACCATTGTAATGTGATTTTAAGACTGTCTTTAGGAAAGTTTCAAGTCAAAAAAGCTCTCCCATACTGCCCTTTCTGTCACTGATTCCTAAAATCCCTCAGCTAAGGATTTTGTTCATTTTGGTTAATATCTTGTTAAATTGAAAGTACCACTGAGAATTATAGCACGGAAATTATAGCACATAAAACACCAAGAGGGGACATAAAGGAGTGAAGGAACTCAGGTCTTGTCCCCAGTGACTCCCCCAGCACACTGTTGATTGGCAAGACACAGTCACAGAGAGAACTGACATGGAAAGCAGCTTTCTTTCGGCAACCTCTCTGATCCTCAGTTTCTTTATCTGTATAATGGGGATGATGCTAACAAAAACAGCACTTAGCTCCACAGGATGGTTAAGAAAATATAATAAAGTCTGAAAATCTGGTATGAGCACTGTAAAATTATACTCTTCATGTGGAAATTTCCCATGGTACCGTTTGCCAGAAAACAGGATCCAGGGAGGTGCAACTCGATGAGACCCTCCCAGGTGGTTTTGTTTATTAACCTAAGGCAGAACATGCTCCCCAGAGATGGAGGCCATGGTATTTACCCCCAAGGAGTTGGCTTGATGAGGTCTTAGGCACTTGCTGCAGAAGGAAAATTTGGCAGCTGGGTCTCTTCGCATACAAGTTGAACTTGTATCTATGAACTTGTACATTTCAATTTCAATATACATATTGAAGCCTTTACTTAGTGAAAATACCTACTTTGATTATATGAATATCAAATTATCACATGTACCCCCAAAATATGTACATCTATTATGTATCAATAAAAAAATATATAATTAACTCTTTCACCTCATCAGCTAGATAGGACCAGTATTTGAGGAATCAGAAACAAAAACACAGAAGTCATTCAAAACAATCCAAACCATTGAAATTCAACCACCGTGTTAACACACTTTGCAAGCAGACTGAAGAAAAATGTAAAACTCAAGCTATTTCTAATGGCTTTTAGTTAAACAAAATAAACCTAGAGGGGAAAATAAAATTATTTCTCCCAAATGGAGTTTTTACAAGAGTAGAAAAATCAAATGCTTTCCTTAAACTCTACAAAGCAAACAAAACTCTTCAAAAGTCTGTGAGAAATGGCAGGTATTGAGGTGATTACGTTTGAGTGGACATGTAAGAAATGTTTCTGGAAAACCGAGAAGCAACTGGCTGGGACAGCATTCAGCAGAGCCATTAGGCTTGGATGGTATTAGAAATGCAAGCCTGGAGCTGCACACTTGCAATCCAGGACTTGGAAACTGAATCTATTCTTAACTTTCCCCTATCCTCATCTCCCAACAGAATAAAACTCTAATGTCTTCAGAAAGCTGTAATTTTTGAGAAACAACAGGCAAAGTATTTGAAATTATTAGCATTTACTGGGGCTTTCCTTCTCTGTTTTTCTAATTGACCTTCCTCTGTTTGTAAGTCCGCTCGGGCCGCCATAACAAAATGCCACACACACTGGGTGGCTTAAACAGAAATTTATTTTCTCACAGTTTTGGAGGCTAGAAGTTCAAAATCAAGGTGTCAGCAGATCTGGTTTCTCCCGAGGCCTCTCTCTGCCTCTCAGATAACCACCCTTTTGCTGTGTCTGTGCATGGTTATCTCTGTAGTTCACTCACATCCCTGGTATCTGTCTGTGTGACCAAATTTCCTCTTCTGACAAAGACATCAGTCAGGTGGAACTAGGGCCCATCCTAACAACCTGATTTTAACTTAATTCCCACGTTTCCTATCTCTCAATACAGTCGCAGTCCAAGGTACCAGAAGTTAGGGCTTTAACATAGATATTGGGTGGGAGCCACAATTATTTTGCACTGGAGAGATTCTTCTGTAGGCTCTCTTGCCGGTTGTCTTGTCTACTCTACCTGTCTTGGTTTCTATCTCTGTACCTCTTTGCCTTTCTGACCCCCGTTCCTCAGCTCCTCTTTGTGTGTTTCTCTCACCCGCAGCCTATGCCTTCTTACCCACCTCATTCTTCCTGTCTTTCTTCAAATATCTATCAAGTAATTTCTATATGCCTGTTATGAGTGATGGCAACAGAAAAATGTTCTTGCCTCCAAGAATCTCTCATTCTAGGAGTTGAGAGGAGACTTGACCTCAGATTATCATAACATAAAAACAATTTGCGATCAGCTCTGTAAGAGACTAGACAGGACCTACAGCCTACAGGTGAAATCTGGCCCACCATCTGTTTTTATAAATAAAGTTTTATTGAAACACAGTCATGCCTCTTTGTGCGTGCATTATTTGTGGCTGCTTTTACAAAGTTATGCTATTGCAACAAAGACTATATTGTCTGCAACACCAGAGATATTTACTGTTTGACCCTTTACAGAAAAAGTTTGCTGACTCCTGGACTAAAGAAAAATTTTATACGAAATGAAGCAGGAAGAAATCCATCTGACTGCTGCATCTGTGGATATGTCACTGAGAAAGTTTCCACTGGGCTTTTAAGAATTATTAAGCATTCAAGAGGTGGAGGAGAATGAGGTTCTGTGCTACATGAACAGCAGGAACAAATGTGTGAGGCCACAGAAATTCAAGGCAAATTTAGGTCGTAAGTGAGGACAGAAGCCTGAACTTCATTCAGAAGGTATGGAACATCTTGGAAGGTTTTGGAGCAGAGGATGATGCATAACCAGCACATTCTGTGTGAAAGTCACTTCAGGGAATGCAGAGATGAATTAGACTCAATTCCTGCTATCAAGGAGCTTATAACTCTAATAATGTGACTATGACAAGTACCCAAACAATTATAGTACAGGGCAGAATAATGCTTCTACAGTGGAAACCTAGACCCGGAAAGAGGGATTCGAGCAAAGATTTCATGATCAGGTAGGGGATGAATTATTAGTGATGATAATAATAGTTAAGATTCACCAAACCTGTTGTATGAGTGAGGTCCTCTGCTAAGTACTTTACACACTACATCTCATTTATTCTCATAACAACCTTGTAAGGGGATACTGATATTATTCCCAATTAACTGATGAGGTAACTCAGTTAACTCAGTTGACTCTATTGATTAATGTCATTCCCATTTAACCAATGAGGAAACTGAGACTAAGTTGGGATTTGAAACCAAGTTAGATGTTCCCATACTCCACAATCCTAGTTAGATACTCCCATAATCCAAGTTAGATAGTCTCATAATCCAAGTGAGATACCCACATCTATGCTCTTCACCACTCAGGTGAGAGAAGCAGCACAGAGCGGCCTATTAAAAGACTTTTGCAAGTCTATCATTTGGAGAAAAATGAACAGGAGGATTTAAGAGTCATAGTTGATAGTATTTGAGTAGGTTCCAATTTTTTTAAAAAATGGAAACACAAGGATAACTGATGCCTCGGCACTTGACTCCAATGTGCGGATTATAAAGGAATCAATTCCCTGCTGGTCCTTTGGGTGCAACGTGCACCTCTGTCCTTCCAGGTGGGAACTCTGGAGGGGTTATTATCAATAGTGTATGCTCAAGTCATAATATTTTGTGCTTTACATTTAAAAGTACCACAAGGTTAGTGATATGATTGAGGATTACCAGTATTACAGATGATGAGGAGGAAGCATCTGGAAGAAGCCCCTCTGGCCCTCCTTTCCCCCACAGGGTGCTGACAAGGCTCCCAGAGACGCCTGAGAGGCCACGTGGTACTAAGAACGACAGCTGAAAACCATGGCCGAGCAGGAGGCTCAGTGCATCAACGAGAAGCCATTCTTTAGGCAGCAACTCCAGTGGGTCATAAAATAGATGATCTGCAGCCCTGACAACCAGCAGGGAGGCCGTGGGGCCTCTTGGCTACACCGGGTCCTGGGGAGAAAGGTCAGGAGCTACCACCCAGGCTACAAGGGAAGACAGAGTGAATTCGATGCAGGGACTCAGTAGCTCTGAACCACCCCCTGGGGTTCCCCACATACCACTAGGTCCTAAATGACAAGCTGCAATTACAGTAAAGTGCTAAAGTTACGGAGTTTGTTCTAAACTTTCTTCAACAAAGAACATTCAGTGAAAAGGAACCCTGGGCAGTTATAAACCTTTTTTGCTGGGTAAAAACCATAAGGTTTCCATCCAAGAATGTGTTGTCTATTTGGGGCTGGTCTTTATTCTTTCAGACGGGTGCCAGTGGCATGCATCTCAAATGAGCAGTTGTCTGTGGCCCCAGAGTCTGTGGCTGAGCCATATCTAATCAGGTTAAGCAGTCGTTCATCCCAGCTGTCAGCTCTCTGGAAATCAGAACATTATCTGCAACCACACACAACTCGAATAGAAGTTTGGCCCTTGGAGGCCTGAATCTCCGACTATCCCCTGACCCTGCTGTGGTGGCCCCTGGTTTTCCGTTTTCCTGCATGACTAGATACAGTAGTAGCAAAGCTATTTTAAGGATTAAGACAGTTAATTGCAGATTTCCATCATGGCCAGTCACTCAGAACACAGGTTTGGAGCGTGCATTGGTGGTCTTTGCCTATGGGGATGGTTTTGGCTCATTTGCCTGTGAAATCACTTGTCCACACCCTGGGTCCACAAAGCTGTTAATTGGAGGCTTTTCCACGTGGCCCACTTGGACCTGAGTGTGAGGAATTTGGTGGAATCTAGTTGAAATACTGTGTGATGGTTTCTTGGCCCTACAAGCACAGCTAGAAGGGCCTTTACAAGCCATCTATTCTGCCTGCTTTACTGGATAAAGAAATCCAGCTCAGAAAGAGTCTCAGAATCGGAGGCAGAAGTGGAGTAGGGCACCACGTCTCCTGGCTCTCTTTCCGGTGCTTTCTCTTATGAGGTGTCTACACAACTCGAACATGTTGCTTAAAAGCATAAGGGAGGCAGTAAGACAGGCAATCCAGGTTTAAATCCAGGCTTCCACACGTATAGTAGTGACCTTGGGTGAATTATTTAAGTTGACTGAGGAGTAGTTGTTCCATCTAGAAAATGGGGGTAAAACTGCCTGTCAGGCTGGTCAATTAATTAAACGAGATAATGACTGAAATGACAATGATAATGACAATGCCTGATATTCAGTGAATGGCCCCTCAAAGTTCTTGAAGCGTGTCTTTGTTCAGGCTGCTCTAACAAAACACTACACATTGGATAGCTTATAAACAACAGAAATTTATTGTTCACACTTCTGGAGGCTGGGCAGTCTGAGATCAAAGCACCAGCAGATCCAGTGTCTGGTAAGGGCCCACTGCCAGGTTCACAGTCAGTGCCTTCTCTCTGTGTCTTCACATGGTGGAAGGGGAGAAGGAGCTCTCTGGACCCTCTTTTACAAGGGCATTCATGAGGACTCTGCTTTCATGACCTACTCATCTCCCAAAGACCCCACCTGCTAATACCACCTTGGGGGTTAGGATTTCAACAGATGACTTTTGGGGGAATATAAACATTCAGTCAATTCCAGTGTCCCTGTTACTCTCGTAATGATACGTGACTCCTTTCGCTGAGAGCTCTTCTCTCTAGGAGGAGAGTCACTGGAAGTCGATTTTCATGCAACTCCTCCCTGCTACCTGAGCACTTCCTGTCATTCCTAAGAAGTGGTCTTCACAGGGCCAGTGAGACCTAATCCTGGGAAAGTGGAGGACTTAGAGGGATCCAAGAAATTCAGGAGAAAAATATCTGCTATTTCCCCCCAAGAGATTAGAGATACTCCCGCAATGAAAATAAGCCCTCTGGATTATTTCACCTTAGAATACAGTGAATGTACAGGATGGTGTGCTCATCCACTACTCGATGACCTTTGCCTCTCCAGAGGAAGCAGTTTGTGTATTTCTACCACCGGCCCCCTGACATGCTACGTGGAGCAACCTGCTGTAGCCAGGTAGAGCTTCCCTCCTCTGGGGAAGCACTGTTTTCATGAGTGAGGAAAGGACAGGTTCTTCCTTTGCTCATTTCATCCCAGCTCCAGAGGCAGCATCTTGAATTACTATCAGAGGAGTGAATTTCCGGGTTGGGGACAATGGTAGACACCTTGCAGGAGAAGAGGGTCTTTAGTGGGGATATTCTTTTGGAAAGATAATGTGGCTAGAAACAGAGAAGGGAGCTGTGAGGAGGGGAGAGAAATCAAGCAAGCATTTGGGCAAGGAGCTTGTCTCAAGGGAATCAGGAGATGAGCCTGAGGAAGGGCTCTGAGCTGAGGGCTTCCCAGGATTCTAGGTAAAGCCAGGGTAGGGCCACCACCTGTGGCTTCACCTCACAGAGAGCATCTCCTCCGCTCTGAAAAGCTGTGGAAAGCTCTACCTGGTTTGTGCTCCTCGGATTTTTTCCAATCGCCATGTGGAACTGCCAACATTTTCCACATTAAGAACAAATCAAAAGAGATTTTTCACTAAGCGTGAGTTAGTGGATGGGAATGAGAGCAAATCAAATTCATGCAAAAATAGAGGAAATTAATTTTTAAAAAGCCCAACCAAACACCCTGTAATTTTCAGTGATTTCCTTTCAGGGAAACTGTGACCACTGTCACTATAAACAAAGCAGAGAATAAATAAATAAAAAGGGAAAGAAGGTTGTGTTTTTTTCTCCTTGCCTCCCTGATGGATGGTTTATAGAGGCCTCAGGATAAAAGTCAGCCTCTAATCGTTCCCAGATGGCGCCTGCCTCTGCTCCTGCTTCAGTGTTTCCCCACGTGCCTCTACCCCAGCCTGCCAGACACACCAATGGTGACGGGAGCCGGACTCTCACCCCCTTGGCTGTGGCCACAGCCAGAGGCAGAGGGGCAGGAGAAGGTTGAGACCACCAATGGGAGGGGCAGACAGCCACAACAAACCCATTCTCACCATGGAAGGAGCTGCCTGAGCCAGCACCTCACCTTCCAGGGCATGACTGGGCTCCTGGTGGCCTGGCTGTGATTCTAGCCCTGGGGGCCGGCCACCAAGGAGCTTGTGTGCCTCCTCCCTCTTGGGATTACCTCCCTCAACTGTGCCCATTGCCATGTTCCTGGTACCCACTGAGTCCCACCTCCGAGGAGGGGGCCTGGCTGGATGAAGTCCTCGCCTGACTCTTCCAATACCCTGCTCGTGTAAAGCATCTGGACTGCTTATTATTAGTAGTCTAAACCCTTATCTGAAATGAGGCAGGGTGTTCATCATGAGAAAGTCTCTGTCTCAGATCATCTTTGCCCCTGTACAGGCAGGACTGGGGGTCCCCAGGGATTGCCCTCAACTGGTATCACTGACCCATCTGCTGGAAGTCTCCTCACCCCATGTTGCCACCCCCAGTGACTCGGCTGCTCATCTGCTTCCATAGATCTCAGCAGGCCCTACTGGTAGAGCACGTGACTCCAGGGTGACCACTTAGGAAGTGTCTTCTGTCTCCTCTTCCCTGCTCCACATCCCCAGAATGAAACTAGAATGCCACATGAGTGGGTCCCCTCCTGATCCTTCAATAACTGGGATTTAGCAGAAATGAGTGTTGGACATGGAGCCAGATTTCACCTCTAGTCCCACCATCTTGGCTTCTCCATAGACTATTTTAGGAATTAAGACCCTTTTACCAGACTAGATTTTTCCCTCTGTATGTGAGAAGACACAAGCCTTTCCTCTACAAAGAACTTGAAAATAACTTTTTAGATGCTGAATATCTCTTGCAAAATAAATATCATGAGGAGTTGGGGTAAATGAATCAGAAACAGATGGATAAAATTTCTCTGAAATATACAGAATTTCAGCCCAGAGGAAAGGGGCAGGGGCAAAAAGCATTTCGGGTTTCTATGAGCCCAAAATATGAGGAAAAGGACTTGAACCACTTGACTGATCCAACCAGCTCATCTGGGAGCATCAAGTTCAGCATCAACAGAAACGTCTGTGCAGCCTCCAAGAGGCACAGTTATCAAGAACACAGAGCTACTATCAAGTTTCTAAAATATGACTTCTGAAAACAAGCTGTTCTAATTTACAGTATACCTTCCCTGAACCACTCCCACGGAGCACTCCCCTTCAGCACTTCCATGGAAGATGGAAACTGTTTTGGAGATGACCAGTTACTGGGTTTGGCATCCATTCTGCAACAGTTAGATGTATGCACAGAGACCCTGATTGGTGGGGTGGGAGTGTGCTGGGTGGTGGGGGCAGACGCATCAGTGGTTTCAAGAAGAATGTGAAAATACTATATTTTGTGACAAAGTTGTTCCAGGGTAGGCAGATTGCTCACAAATCGGTTACAGATTTCCCTGAAATATGTAGGGACGTCCATGTAGATGGGAATTTGGAGCCCAAATGCATCTGGAGTTTTGTTAAGCTCAAAACACAGGAACGGAGTTGGAGATGATGACTGGTCCCAGCTGTGGCCCCTGGGCCAGTGCTCACCCTTCCGACATGCCCACAGCCTGTGCTTGTTGCACAGCTGCAGGGTGGCTTTGTGCAGTTCTCAAGGAGAGTTGCTGCCTCCTTGGTTCCCCAGTCTGCCCTGTGGTGCTGTCTACCCTTCCAAACTGACCACTACCATGTAGCTATCTTCATTGTCCAAAGGAGGAGCCTGCTCTCTTCTTGGGTCATGATATTTTGAAAATGAGGCTGAAAGATAAAACAATTGGGGATCACTCAGAATCTGTCCTAACTTTAACTTTTCAGACCCTTCATCATAGGCCTAACTGTGGTCCTTCCTAGAAAATCAAAAGCATTACTTAATCTACTAACTCACACTTGACACATCTAAAATGGGACTCCATTTCCATTATGGCCTTAGTATTCTCATCTGAGCCAGGGGAACTGGCATCTACTCAAGCTGAAAATCTCACATTCCTCCTCAATCACTTCCTCTTGCTCATTCCCTAGATCCAGTCCATCAGGAAGTCCTGGAAATGTAACTCCCAGGCCCCAAATATGTTTTGAATCCATTTCCTGCCACAGCCCCTTCCAGGCACCAGTATAGTCTGGCTGGACCATCTCACAGTCACCTCCCAAGTGGCCTCTGCCATCGCTTACTGCTCTTCCTGCCTTTCCACCAATCCGTCCTCAACACAGCTGCCTCAGGGGCCATCTCTTTCTTCAAACATAATTCAGATAATGTCTGTCATTTCTCTATATAAAAATGTCTAGTGGATTTCCGCTATAGTTAAAATTAAATCCAAACTTCTCACTGTGACCTTTGAGACCTTGCATGATCCAACCACTGCCTCCCTCAACTCCCTCCCTATTTCTCCTCTGTACCCAATCCTGTCTTTCCTGGGATCCAGCTACCTGGCCCCATCCTAAATACCACTGCTCTTGTCAAGTCTTTCATATGTGCACGTCACCAAATTAATCTCTGCAGCCTTTACATCACTGGTTCCTTCTCATTCTTTGAATCTCAGGTTGAAGTTCTCCTCCTATTTATTTATAGATCATGATAACACTCTCAAAGTCCCAAGATCTTAATGTAACTCAGTCATTGAAGAGTTTTCTGGCTGCAGATCTCAATTTCTGTTCAGTCTGTGACACTCGTTAGCATGAGGATGCACACTAGCATGTGTATGTGCATGCACACAACACACACATTCACCTGACTCCGGCAAGGAGGAGGTGGATGATGGTCCCAGACCTGGGGATCCATGACCAGATTCCCACAATGAAAAAAACAAGTGTAGCCCTGGATATTTGCAGCACAGAAAACTCTGCCATGAGGGTCCTGTGAGCAAGAGCCTCTCTCTCCTCTGTTCTGGGGGTGAAAGATGAGGATCCTGGGATGGCAGCTAGGTCTGTGGTGAGTTGGTGATAGGGAGCATTCCATTGCACTGGGAGACAGGGCAGTGATGTTTTTGATTGACGCTTTGGAGCATAAAAGCGGGGAAAGAGAGTAGCATGAAGGCCTGATTTAGGACAGACAAGAGAGGAGGTGCTTCTTAGATGGACATTTGATACTCTCTCCCATAAACTATCTTCACTATGAAACAATACATGCTCCCTTGGAAAGCATGTGTTTATACATGTAATATTTTAAACATTACAGAAAATTAAGATCCAGGGGAAATGAATTTCCAAAGATGACTATTGCTAATATTTTGATGCATTTATTCCTGCCTTTTCTTTATGTGATTTTTTTAGTGTTACACAGTAGCCATCATACTGTGCAATCAACTTTCTATCTTGCTTTTTCCATTTAACTTGGTAACCTTAAGCATTTAAAAAAATTTATTTACTTATTATGGAGTTGTGTGGTACAGGTGAGCAATTATCGTACAAGTAGGCTGTATTCAGGTGAAGTTTGGGCTTCTAGGTGACCCTTATTCCCCTTGGTAGTGGACCATATATCGTTTGCTTTATCATGTGCCCCTTCCTTCTTCCTTCCTTCCCCACCTCCCAGCAGTGCCCAGCAACTGCCTATCCCACCCTTGAGCTAATGTGACTAGTGATCAGGGTCCATTTATGACTGAGAACATGTGGTAGTCAGTTCTTTTAAGCATTTTTTTATGTTACTGCCCAGTCACCGAGCATATCATTATTAAAGGCATGGATATATTCAATATTCAGTTTATCTTTCCCCTAGAATATGAATTTGCTTTATCTTGAATAGTTCATTATTATACATAAAGTGGTGATTAATTTTTTTTTTTTTTGCGTTAGAGTCTCACTCTATCACCCAAGCTGAAGTTCAGTGGCCTGTTCATGGTCACCCCAGTGTAGACCTGCTGGGTTTCGGTGATCTTTCCGCCTCAGCCTTCCAAGTAGCTGGAACTACAGGCACATACTACCACGCCTGGCTAATTTTTGATTTATTGTAGAGACAAGGTCTCACCAAGTTGCCCAGGCTAGTTTCAAACCCACGTGCTCAGGCAATCCACGTACCACGGCCTCCTAAAATGCTGGGGTTACAGGGTGATGAATAATTTTTGCATGAAAGATTTAGGATGACTTTCTCGCAATAGATTAGATGGATTATTTAAAGTGAGCTAGCCATTTTAATCTGTGACTTAAATTTTAGTTCCTCATTGTTAATAATCATTTTTATATCTCTTTATTTTTTCTCTTCATCTCTTTTTATTTTCCCTTGGATTCTTTACAAAGTAACTTCTGAATGTTTGCAGGTACCACCAATGTGTAGATGAGTGACTGAGACTAATAGCTGCTCGGTAAAACCCCTTCTCCCTTTCTTTCTGTGCACACAACTAGATCCACTTCCCAGATGCCATTGCTGTTAGATATGTCATGTGATTGAGTGTAGCCAATGGAATGTGAGGGGTGGCAAGAAGTCCTACTTCCATAGTGTCTCCCACCTGTGATCCTCCATGGTTTTCTCCTTTCACAATACCCTAGATGAGGACACAGTCATGAGATAGAAAGAGCCTGGAAACCCGAATAACATGGAGGGGAATCACTCTACCTTTCTCAACAACTGTCCAGAACTATTACATGAACAAGAAATGAACTTGGATTGCTGAGATGTTACAGTTTGGGACTATTTGGTACAACAATTTAGCCTACACTCACAAACACAGGGTGTTAATAAAACTCCACTAACATGAATCTCCAACTTTGGATGGCCCTGTGCTCCTGTTGTACGAGTGCAGGATCTTGTCCTCCTGATCCAGGGATTTCTGGAAGTCCTGGGTGTAGAAATAGTACTGTTTATCCTCTTCCACCTGCCTCACCAAGGAATCCAGTTTCCTTCTTCAAGGTAAGTAAAGCACAGCAATTTGCAATCTCCCAGGGTGTGACTTTGGAGTAAACAGAGTTAGAGTCATGCTTTGAGTTCCTTGGGGATAGACAGCATCAGAGGATCCACCTTGCCAAAGAGCTCCAGACCCTCTTCTAAGCTGTCCTCTGGGAGGGGTTATCTGGGCCCAGGTAGGACTCACAAGCTGCTAGATGGAGCCAGGGTGATCTGGATGATATCACCCAAGACAAAGGCAAGGATAAACAAACCATATGCTTCTGAAGCTTTCTCTCAAGGGACAGAGTTTTGGGAAGTCAGAGATCGTGGATAGAGAGACAAGTGGGACAGCACAGCCTGGAGATTCCTAGGAGCTCCAGAGTAGGGCCTGTGGCCTTGCTCATTGGAGCGAAGGGATCTTCTAAGGGTGTCAAATTCATTTAAACATGTGCCACAAAATCATAAGGTGTTATCTCCTATCTGCCTAATTTAAAAGCCCACATCAGTGACTTGGTAATAAAAATACCACTTCACATTCTACATATGATAAAAGCTTCCTGAGTACCAATGTTTGCACGATGGAGCCTCTTGCTCTGTGATGGTCCCACATGCTGTTTCACAGTCTGCCTCTGTCACAAGGGGGGGTCAAGTGTAGACTTCAGACGCCAGCTCCAGTGGCTCAGCTAGTCAAGGGCGAGTTTCTCACCTCTCTGTGCCTTAGTTTCCTTCTTGGAAAGATGGCGACAAAGGTAGAAACTGTCTCAGAGGTATCAGGAGGATTGAATGAATAAAAGCATGAAAAATCTTACAACTGCCTCAAAGATAGCTTTAGGCTGAATATCCTTATCCAAAATGCTTGGGACCAGAAGCATTTCAGATTCCAATTTTTTACAATTTTGGAATATTTGCATTCTGTACTTCCAAATCTGAAAATCCAAAAACCAGAATGCTCTAATGATAATTTCCGTTGCAGATCATGTCAGCGCTCAAAAAGTCTTGGATTTTGGAGCATTTAAGATTTTGAATTTTCAGATTTGAGATGCTTAGCTTGTATTATTAGACGAAACAGATTTTCTCTGGTTGAATTCTACAACCTAAACACAGACTATGACCTTATACTTACCAGACACTTGAACTAAGTAAAATAGCTATCTAATTTGGAGAGTACTTTTATGTTTTGTTTTTGTTCTAGTTCAGGTTTTTATTTTCATTTAAAAATTTTTACACAAGTCCAATTTTTTCCCTCACATTAGGTTTACTGGGCTTTTGGAAAATCTTTTGTTTGGTTAGTGGCAAAACTTGAAAAATATCACTTGGGTTTGGTTTAACTTTTGATTGAAGAGAGCAACTTGGGCTGGTTTGGGGTTCAGTTCAAAGCCTGCCCATGGACTGTGATACTTTTTCTCTGTTGTTCACCAGGATGAGCAGGGCAGGGGAGGACAGCAGCATCCTAGACATAAGTGAAGTTGCACCTACTGCAAGTTGCTGGGCCTTAGGCTCTGCATCAAAAAGTTACTTGAAAACTGTGGCCTGCAGGCATCCTGAAACATAGCAGTATTAGAAGTCTCAGAATCACATGCCTCACACTGTAGAACCATGGCAGAGACAGTTTTTGTTGTCATTTTAAAAAAAATAAGCAGCATAAGAGCTTTATTCAAAAACTCCCTCAGGTGCTCAGAAAAGCCTACAGCTAGCCGGGCTCGGTGGCTCAGCCTGTAATCCCACGCCTTTGGGAGGCTGAGGTGAGTGGATTGCCTGAGCCCGCGGGTTCGAGACCCACCTGGGCAACTTGGTGAGACCTCATCTCTACAATAAATCAAAAATTAGCCGGGCGTGGTAGCGTGCGCCTGTAATTCCAGCTACCTGGAAGGTTGAGGCTGAAGGATCACCGGAGTCCAGCAGGTCGAGGCTGCAGTGGCCAGGAGCGGCCACTGCACTCCAGTCTGGGCGACAGAGTGAGACTCCAACTCAAAAAAAAAAAAAAAAAGAAAAGAAAAGCCTACAGCAGAACCACATCTCAATCTAAAAGTTCAGCATGTGTTTGTTCTAAATTAACGTCCGTTGATGAATTTTAACTTCCTGACTCATACTATTTCATAACGACTAAATTTGTAGAAAACGTCGGAGTTATCTACTACAATATTACTTTTAGATATATTTTCCCAATTACTTTGAAATAGAGATGTTAAGTAATTTCCAAGTCACTTGATGACACGAGGGCACCAGCAATACCCCTGGGACTCCTGATGTCTGATGTCTTGCTCTGACCTCTAGAACTTTCTCATCTTCAGGAGGGTGGCTATGTTACTTAATGGCATCCCTTAATTCCCTGGGAAGTCCAAGGTGATCCATCACTCAAATGATTAGGGTGTTGTTTTCTCACCTTCCTTTTTGGCACCTCAAATATTGAACAGAAATTTAAGTCCATAACGCTAAAGAACAACTAGTAAATAAATGTGCTGTGATTTTATTTACATTGCTTTTTCGGGGTTAATTATTTACTCTTGGGACCTAGTTTTCCCAGACCACTCTAGCAAATTAGCACAGATGGAGGCTCCAATAATGATGAGAATCCACATTTCACTGGCTCTCACCTCTGTAAGACAGGACCTCTGCCCTGCCAAGTCTCTCCTGAGTGTTTCTGGGAGTTGTACCATAGATGCAGCCCATGGGGAAGCAGGTTCTCTTTATGTCGTTGGAGACTGTCGAGGGCTCCCACCACTGTGCTGCTTCCAGATTTTGTTAGTGAAACCTTTCTTTCTGTTTTCCTTCAGCCTTCTATCTCCTTAGGCCCCAGAAATGAATTCATGGGCATTTCAGAGGTGACAAACCAGAACGACAGATTTCAAGCTCAAACTCTATTCCAAACTGTGGCTAATCTCTGACCCCTGTGGGTGTTTTTTAACTGACTCAAGTTGGCCCCATATGGCTGCCCCATCCCTTGAGCTGTGTTCTTCCAACGGGTCCTTGTTTCTTCAGTCACACAGGCCCCTGATGGCGCCCCCTGTGAGTTTCCCAGACACACTCAGATGAATCCAAATTCCAACGTAGGCTTTCTGTTTTAAGGTAATGGTGTCTGTGGGTAAATGAAAATATCATGATCTTAGAGCTTGAGCTATCTATCAGTTTATGAGATGAACATAAACCAGTCTTATATAAAACATTAAATAAGTAACAACAGAGCACACTGTAAACTATAAAGTGCCCTGTGGATAACAGATTGATTTGCCAAAAATCAGTTTGATACATAATCTGCTTTTGCTACAGTCCTTATTTGGGAAGGGGTCATAGGGATATAGGGTCCACTCCTGCCTTTGGTTAGGCTGAATAAACCTGACTAAAATCATGTTTCTGTGATCTACTTATAGACAATAATTCACAGTGCATGAAATGGTTCCCACAGTCTTTGAGGGTTTTTCCTTGTTCTCAATTCTAGTTTTGCTGAGGCTTTCTAAAGCCAATTCCTGAGGGTGGTTTGTGCGAGGGGATTCTAGGAACCGAGTCCTTCAGGGCAATAGTGATGTCCTCCCCTGTCCCCCATCTTGCCCCATAATTTCCCCTGAGACCCGATTCATAAGCACCTAGGAGTAAGACCTTCACGCGGCCTCTCTCACTGTCATAAAGCCTGCCACTTTTTGATGCAATTGTCATTTATGGCAAATTATCCAGGAGTAAGATTAGATTGCTTACAGAGCCAATCACAATTCTTCCCATCCCTTACGGGCATCAGAATTCTATTCTCCCTCACTTGAATCTGGGCTTGTAGAAAGTGATATTCTGGAACTTCTAAGGCCAGGCTTTAAGAGGTGTGGATGCTTCAGCTTTCATAGAGCATTGAACTACCCAATGTAAGTCAGACTACCCTGCTAGAGACAAAGGTCCCACCAGCTCTCAGCTTACCCAGCCATAGCAGCTAAAAGGCCAGTCATGTGAGTCTTTCTTGATTTAGTTAGACTCAGTCCAATCTCCAGGTTGTAGAATCATGAGCAAATAAATGGTTCATTTTAAGCCACTAAGTTAATGGATGGCTTGATATGCAGAAATAGATAACTGGCATGCCATCTGTAGTAGCTTTCATATATTAACTTGAAACTTACCCGGAAGATGTGAGAAAATTTGCCTACGAAACTCAGGAACCATCTGGCAGAAACTATAATGAGAGCCAACCTCTCCTCCTAGAGATTTCAAGATGTGAACGTTAGTCAAAATGAATCCAAAGCCCAGGGACAAGAGAGTGCAACAAGTCTCCTGAAATAAAATCAGTGGAGTGGCGGTGATCAGAGCTCTGGACCCACATAATGACCACAGTGCTTCCTGTACTAAGGCAGTAGCCTCGGGTAGAGGGACTCTCCAATTCCCTACATAGCTAGGTTCTGCTGGGAACAGCCCAAATGACATATTGGAGTTCCTATGACATGTAAGGAAGGAGAGGCTGAGGGAAGCATGGGGTTGATAGACTCAATATACTGGGGCCTCAAGCACTGCCCTTTGAGACAATACAGGAGGGTTATATTTTGACTACTAAGCTGTAAAGTTAGACATTGTAGTTGCATTACTGTTACAATTTTCTTTTAAAAAGTAGATATTCCATCTTCAGGTAGAAAAAATTGTTGAAAAATTAAACAGTAACAGAAGTTGTAAAGAAATATGGTCCCATTCATAAGCAGTGTCACTCTTTCTTGCCAAGCGTATAGCAGAACACAAAGAAATGATTTTTAGCTCATCAGGAAAATTGTTCATAAAATTCCCGCACCTAGTGTTTAAAGCAAGCCTTTGCCTTCTTTGGCTGTATGAGTGGTTAAAATATTGATTTTCTTCAAAAACAAAGTATCCAAAAGAAGAGTGACTTGGTTTTCTTCTGGGGTGTCTGTGTGTTTTCAAAAAAAAAAAAAAATCAACAAATCAGAACACAATTCCCCCTCACTGAACTTGAACTCTAAATGTGTGCTTAAGGGAGACAGGGCTGACAGCCCAGGGACTTGAAGGTCCCATTAGCAGTGGTCCACACCCATTACCCTGTCTCTCTGGATTTCCTTTCATGCCACTGTTTCAACACTCTTTGCAAAGAGAACTGACAGACAGATTCCGAAATTTACATGCAGATTCTTCTTGATAATAAAAATGCTTCAAGATGTGGCTGGAAAGGCCGGGTGGTTGATTTCTGGAGCTATGAAAGGCCCTTCCCAGTCTCAGCCTTGCTTTTTACAGTGGAGTGGTACCTACAGCTGGCCCGCCCGACAGCAGTGACCCCCTGCCTCCTCGGCAGTAAGGGATTCCAGGAAGGTGACTTTCTCAGAAGTCAAGGTTCAGAAGGTGGGAACGGGCAGTAGGGGCATTAGAAGGCAGAATGTGTAGACATGGTAGGCTTGAAAATCCTGTCTCGTGACTCCCATCATGGCTGGAGTTCATCCAATGACTAAGAAGGGGTGTGGAGTAAAGCAGAGGACATTTACCCATTGGGTCATCCTGTCATGTCATGGTTGTAAGGTGGGAGGGGTCGGCTTGCAGTCACATCATTTTCCTGCCTGCAAATCTTCCAGGCCTTTTCCTTTTGCTTTCCCCAGGGAGATGTCTTTAGCACAGATTTTTCTTAATCTGAGATTAATATTTCAGGGGTTCCTTGAATTTGGATGGGAAAATAAGAACATCTTTATTTTTACACCTCAAATTGAAATTTAGTATTCCTTTCAAATGTGGTCATTATCGCTGGCAGAATCACAGATATGTTCATATTATAGGTGCACATATCAGGAAATATTTTCTATGTTTATGATAGACTCGTTACTAAAGTTTGTTACCTAAGATCTTAATACAGAAGTGCATACAAAACTATCACACACTTCACAGCCATTAGGATGACTACTATTAAAAATAAAAATAACAAACGTTGGCAAAGATGTAGAAGAAAGTGGAACACTTGCACACCATTGGTGGGAATGTAAAATGGTACAAAAGTTGTGGAAAGGAGTATGACGGTTGTTCCTCAAAAACATAAAAACATAGCCGGGCTTGGTGACTCAGCCTGTAATCCCGCTATTTGGGAGGCTGAGGTGAGTGAATTGCCTGAGCCCACGGGTTTGAGACCTACCTGGGAAGCTTGGCGAGCCCTCATCTCTACAATAAATCAAAAATTAGCCGGGGGTGGTAGCACGCACCTGTTGTACCAGCTACTTGGAAGGCTGAGGCGGAAGAATTGCCGGAGCCCAGCAGGTTGAGGCTGCGGTGGCCGGGAGCGGCCACAGCACTCCAGTCTGGGTAACAGAGTGAGACTCCAACTCAAAACAAACAAACAAAAAAACCCAACAAAACCCATAAAAACATAATTACTATAGGATCCAGAAATTCCACCTATGTGTCTATGCCCAAAATAACTGAAAGCAGAATCTCAGAGATATTTGTGCACCCATGTTCATATCAGCATTATTCACAATAGCTAAAAGGCAGAAGCAATCCAAGTATACATCAATGAACAGATAAAATGTGGTACATACATTCAGCAGAACATGATTCAGTCTTAAAAAGGCAAGAAATTCTGACATCTGTTATAACAAGGATGAACCTTGAAGACATCATGCTAAGTGAAATCAGTCAGTCAGAAAAAGACAAATACTGTTTGATTCCACTTATATGAAACACCTGAAATAGTCAAATTTATAGAGACAGAAAGTAGAATGATGGTTGCCAGGGACTAGAGGCATAGGGAAATGGGGAGTTAGCGTTTAATGGGTACAGAGTTTCAGTTTTGCAAGATGAAGAGCTCTGGAGATGGATGATGATGGTTGAACAACAATGTGAATATATTTAATAGAACTGGAATTATACCCTTAAAAATTGTTAAAAAAAAAATTTTTTTAAAAGCTGTCCTAAAAAGAAAAAGAATCCCCCAAAAAACTATGTCACAAATTTGGTTTTAAAAGAATATTGTTGTATTTTGATATAGCTTGTTTCCTTTCTAATCGTATGTGTTTTATTTTATGCATTTAAAACACTATTCTGGGAAGAGGACCCTTGAGACTGCCAGCAGGGTCTGCAGCACATAGGCTTGAGATCCCCGGATCCAAGGCTCTACTCCCCAAACTGCTTGGAGATGCACACACAGCTGGTGCCTGGAAAAGCAAGAACTGGCTCCTGGAAAATCAGTTTTACCCAAGTGTTACAACTCTCAAACACATTTATACGAAATGAAAACATGGATGCATTATGGAGCACAAAGCACACTTTACGGCAACTTTTAGGATAAGACACGCAATGTTAAATGCATTCTGTGCGTGTGACTGGAAGTCTGGATGCATTTCCAGAATGGCAAGGTTTCACAGTCAGTCTTCTCTGAGTCAGGGACAGAGGCGTCCCTTGAAATCTGAGATGCACCCTATCCTGGGTGCTGCTAAAGGGGAAGGCCTCATAGTCTGCGTCCCATTACATTTGGGAGGCTGCATGGAGTGGATGAAAGAGGAAAAGTTGACGGGGGTGGGCACACCTCATCAACAAGGGTACCTACACAACACATATTTGTATACCTAACCTTTAACTGTGCCCCACAATTTTAAAATAAAAATTATGTATTGAAAAAAAAAAAACAAAGGAAAAGTTTTTGCAGAAGGAAACGCTGGGTTCAAATCCTAGCTCTGCCAATCACAGCTGTGACTTTGGGCTAGTTCCTCGCCTGCCCAGGGCCTCCCTTCCCCCATTTGTAAAACAGAGCTAGCAGTGACCCCTTATCAAATGCCTGATCCCTAAAAGGCGCGCCACACAATTTAGTTTCCCAGCAGGAAAACCAAGTTCTTTTCTATCTGCGGACACGCTCTGTTCCCGGCTGGCGTGGCCTGGGGATCCATTTTTGCCTCCGCTCCTCCTCCTCATCCCAGTGCGCGGATTTCCCTTTCTGACCCCCTCAGCCCGCATCTGGGGTCCTCAGCACCTCGGCTGCCTCCTTGGGGGTTTCCAGTCGGACGACCAATCTGAACGGGCTGATGCCGGCTGCAGCAGAGCCGGTGAAGTCGCTGGAGCTGAGCCCAGGTCGCCCCTTCAGGGCCCTGGAAAGACTTCGAGGTGCCCGCAGCTTTCCTCATCACCACACAAGACGCACGCTTGTGCAGGCACGGGCCTGGCGCGGTGCTCCACGCCCCCAGCACCGCGGCAGGAGCCAGGTCCGTACGACCCCAACGCCTCGCGGAGCCCGGGGAGCGCGCTCCCGCCGTGCACACACTGCGCACGTACACGAGGACGCATTAGGCACGCCGGTGCGCTCGCACGAGGCATGCGCACGGCACGCCGACGCACGCACGTGAGCACGTCTGGAACATAACCGACGCGCGCCCGAGACCCGCAGCGTGGCACGCAGGTATGTGGCTGTCGCATCTGTACGCCCGCGGCTCCTTTGATGGTTTTCCCAGCGTTCTCTGCAGGTGGGTCCCAGTGGGATGGTCAGGGGCCCGGGAGAGGCAGGAGGAGTCGAGACTTGAGGTCAGGCCGCAGGAGGAGGATCAAGATCGGGGAGCGGAAGGCGAGTGGAAGGGAAAACAGCTGCCTGAGTAGTCTGGACTCCCTGCTGCCTGGGGCAGCGATGCGGTCCGGGGCGGTCTGGTCGGTAGAAGTGACAGCCAGGTTTGAATCCTGAAGGACAGTAAAGCAAATTGTCCAGTCGGATCCCCTTCACTCCTTTCCACGTTAGGCCTCTTGGGCCCTGCATCATCAGGTCCCTCTTCAGTTCTCACTGCTTCCTTATTCACGCTCTCAGCTCTAGTGCTGTCCCCTGGATTGGGGCAGACTCCTCCTGGAACTGTACCCAGGAACGAGTGTCCCGAGCCTGGCCCTGTCCTCTGGAAAGAACAGCCAACCCTCCTGCAGTGGCCACACTGACTTCCTGGACCTTCTGTTGGGAGCCCACGTAGTATCAAGACAGGTGCCGGGCATTCTCTGAACACTAGTCCCAGTGCGGTAGCACTCTACAGGCCAGTCCAGGCAGTGGAAGATCCAGGCTCTTGAGAACTCCTTCCTCTTCTTTTGAGACAAACAAAAGATGAGCTGTGGCCAGCCATGTGGGATGTGCCTCATAGGGGCTTTGTGAACTAGCAATATTAGTATTACTACAAAATAAAATAGTAATGCCCTATATTTGTGCTTTGGCATTTGCATCGCTCTTTCATTAATATTATAATTCTCACAACCTTATGAAGCTAATATTAGTCCCATAATATTACTCCCATTTTACAGATGAGAAAACCGAGACACAGAAAAGTTAAGCAACTTGGGCCCAGTTCATCAAATCTTTTTTTTAAATTTCTAACCTTTCAGTTTCCTGATGTATAAGTGTCTCTATGGTTAAATTGGGGTAGGAGATAAAAGAATAGCAACTGCAAAAATGGTATATGGACAACATCTGGTCCAAAAGCAAGAGTGTCCAGGTTCTTCTGAAAGCATCTCAGACTAGAGAGAATCACTCCTGGGCCCTCAGGGCTACTATCAACCAGGTTTATAAGCGGACTGTAAGCTAAATGAGATCTGAGATTTGGGGGCTAAGGTGAAGAACAAGAACCACATGAGAGACAAAGCTGGGAGTCAGGGGGCTTTCATTGGTCATGGCAGGTCTTCATCATGTCTACTCCAGCAAACCATAGTGATGTCCTGGCATATCCTGCAGGTCCTTAACCCCGTGATGCTCAGTGTCCCTATCTTTTGCCTCCTGTGCCTCCAGACAGAGAGGGACTATCAGTTCAACCATTTTGATCAGGGTGATACCATCAGCTGAGAGGCCATAACTAGCATTTTGTAGTTTGGTTGAAGGATGCCCACCCAACACCTTGCCATTACTGAGTCTGTCCTACGAAGTGAAGAGTTGTCCTGTGCCCCTTGTAACTGTCAAATGACTAGCTGAAGGATTCTGGATGTGAAAAACTTGATTTTTATTGCCTTATACTAGGACCCAATACAAATTAATTTTTGCATGGTTTTAGAATATGTTGACTTTCACAGGAATGCAACCAGTTATGTAAATTAAGATTGTATTTCAACATTGTTCACGAGATAGGAAAAGTTTGTCCCTAATAGCAATGATGCATGTAGTTTTTGAATCCCAGTATGAATCCTCATCACTTTGCATTGGTGATGTGGCTGGCACAGGGAGTCCGCTTAGGGGTACAGTGCTTTGCTTCATAGGGCTTCCAGAATAGTGATGCCCACGTATTTGCATATGACGGTACATATTGATTTATCACAAATTGCTTATTACAGTTAGAACGTTGACCTTTTAAAATTATGAATGTAAATATGCTGCTTTTGACCCTCATTTCTGGATAGTGAGGAAGTATTATATTTGTAATGAAAGAAGGCATTGAGCTCTGAGCAAAGGGCGGTTTCCTTTTTCCTAAGAATCATAGGATTTCGAGGTTAGAAGAGTCTTTTTCAGGCAGTCCTGTCCACACTCCATCCATTGCGCAAATTCCTGTAATTGGTGTGAGGACTGAAGGCCTTCACACCCCTGTGTTTCCTTCCTTTTTGGTGTAACCCTTTTGAGGTCCCAGGGTAGAGCACAATGTGTACCGGGTCTGGAGGACCAAGGACCCAGACTCAATGAGCTTTATGGGATCTTGGCAAGAGAGGTTGTAGATGTTGAAATCCATGAGCCACTCAAGACATCATTCACTCAAAGCTCTGAGCACCAGCTCAGCTGGAAAACCTGGACCTGCGTTCCCAGTGGGAATACTCTCAGAGGCTCAGTCCATGTCAGGGACCCCAGAAGCGCCAAACTGGTAAATAAACACACTGTGTCTCAATGTATCGTGGTGTTCAAGTTCTGAATGACTTCACGGCATCTGATTCTCATGAGCACTGGCCTAGGCAGAAATAAGTAAATAGTGTGCTGGGATCACCAGGAAGTTAGAGGCCAACTAAAGCAAAATGTCTCCTCTCAGTAGTTTATTCCAGCATCAAGCTTTGGTGACCTCATATTCTAGGATGAAGGATCTGTGTCAGAAGGACTGACCCATGGGCTTCAGCCAGGGCTGGCTCCAGTGCTTCTGCTGACTCAGTGTCCCAAAGCTGCCTCAGCAATCAAGAGACCTGAAGGGCAGAACTGTGGGATAAACCATGCTGCAACCATGCTTGCATCTTCCCCCGTCTCTCCTACCCACTGCCCGCTCTGTGCCATGAATTTGCCACTCAGTTGTCCCTTCCCTTGCCCTACGCCCTTTCCAGTGGGGGCTGGGCAGCTATACTCCGCCTACTTCCCTCCCACCCCCCTGAGCTGACACTGAGTCCTCTGTCTTCCTGTGGAATGCAGTAGCAATTCTGAGCATGGTGCTGGACAAGAAGTCCAGCTCCCCCTATAAACTTTTTATAGCTTAGGAAAATAAACATGTGGTTTAAGGTCTTTGCATAGGCAGTGTTCGCTGAGTTTGAGCTTGCTTTACAGAACTACGAAAGAAAATATTGGTAGAGCTAATAAATTTCTGTGCCAGCCAAGGGACAGTAGTCCAGAAATCTTGGGGGGGAAGTCTTGATAGTTTAGGAGACAAAAAGAGAGGCATCTATGTAACTGTTACCTTGCTCTTTTCCTGCTCATAGTCTGCTATGCACTTAGGCTCCGTAGTTCCCTGGAGCAGTCCTTCCCAGCTGCCAGGGCCCTTGGAGATAGTTCTGCAGGTGAGGAAGCAGAGTCCAGAGAGAGGAAGTGATCTGCTGGGTCACACAACTCAGTGGAGGGGGGACCAATGTAATTTTCACACAAACAACTTTTCAGGCATCTTCTGTGTACTGGCCACAGGTTGGGGAAGGGGCAGGGAGACCACTTGGTGCATGTGTGCGAGGAGCAGGGCAGCAGGAGGGGTTCCGGGGCCATTTCAGAGGTTCATTTCCTGGGTTTGTGGAAGAGCAGAGACTGGGAGAAGGGAAAATGACTATGAGGTTTCTAGGTAGAGTGCTGAGTATCAAGAATAAAAGTAACTACCAATACTGCTCTTTTTACCTTTTTTTTTTTTTTAAGTTGGGGTCTCACTCTGTCACCCAGGCTGGAATGCAGTGTCATAATCACAGCTCACTGCAGCTTCAACCTTCTGGGCTCAGGCGAGCCTTCTGCCTCAGCCTCAGGAGCAGCTGGGACTATAGGTGTGAGCCACTTGCCTGACTAATTTTTTTGATGTTTTTATAGAGACAGGGTCTCGCTATGGTGCCCTAGCTGGTCCAGAACTCCTGGGCTCAACCAGTCCTCCCGCCTCAGCCTCCCAAATTGTTGAGATTACAGGAATGAACCACCGCACCTGGCTTTGTTACCATTTTGTGAGCATTTTCTCTGCCAGAACCTGCTGTCACCCCTCTGAATCTTCAGAGCCCTAGGAGGTCCATATTACAGTCTCCAGTTTGCAGCTAAGAAAAACTGCAGCTCAAAGGGGTCAAGTCATGATCACCCAGCTGGTAAATGCAGAGCCATAGTCTTACCCAGGCTGCCTGACCCTTGAAGTGTAGACACCTGCTCTAACAGCCTGTAGGAGCAGTTATGGGGAAGCAGACAAGGGGGTTGGATTAGACCTAGCTGAATTTGAGGACCCCATGGGACAGTCAGGCAGAGGTACAGGTCCAGACTGGAGATGGGGTAAGTGGATTGGGGTTACCTGCTAAAGGGATATCAAAGCCAGGGAAGCCCCCTGTGTGGAGAGGGGTTACAGGAGAGCTAGGCAGAAATCTGGGGCAATGTAGTGGTTACAGACAGGGAGGCAGAAGGCACCTGGTATGCTGGTGTGCTGAAGATGGCTCTGGTCCTGCTTACTGTGGAGGAGATATCACACCACAGCAGGACGTCCCAGCCCAGAGGCTGATACTACTGCTCTCCAGTGAGAAAAAGGCAGTCCTCGTGGCCAGTAAGGACACAGGGAACATGTGCATGCTCCTCTCCTGCTAGATCTTCTAGATACACTCTTTCTCTCCAGGACAGACCAACAGTGTCTGAGCCACATGACCCTGAAGCTAGGCATTCCCTTGAACCCAGCATTTCCTCTCCTAGGAATTTATTCTGAGGACCTAATCAGGGTTGTGGATGAGAGTCTTCATCACAGTATCACTCTTGTCCTTGAAAAATCACAAATCATATAACTGCGCCACAGTAAGGGATGGGCACATGATGAAATACATGTAGACAGTAAAATACAGTTGTAGCATAATATTTATGGCCAACATTTTTGACATACTATTAAGTTTTAACTGGCAGGCTATAAGCAGCGTAAGTAGCTTGAGACAGCGTTTTTTAAAGGAAAAAATGGATATGTGTACATATTTCATAGGAAAACACTGAGTGTCCATGCCAGGTGGTTGGCAGGATTCTCTTTGGGTGGAGAGATTAAGTGAATGAGTGTTCCTTTTTTTTTCTCCAGATATTGCAAGTTTGGTTAGTTTCTCTTTATATCAAGTATATATTATTTCTGTAGTTTGAAAAAAAGTGTTTAATGTAAGGATTCATTGTGAATAATATGAGTAAATGTTTGCCTGATGCTTATTTTATGCCAGGCTCTATTCTGAGTGCTTTACATGGATTAAGTAACTTAACCCTCATGAGAATTCAGATGAGGGAACCATGATTCAGGAAGGTTGGGCACCATGCCCAGGTGTGGCAGAGCTGGAACCTGAAGCCAAGGCATCTGCCAACAGGGTCCATGCCCTTAACCACTGCATGATGCTATTACTCCCCAGTGGGAAAAAGCAATCCTCATGGACGACTAGGATGTGGGTGGAAATGCACACGTTCTTCTCCTAGTGTTGGTAACAGAGGTTGCCTTGATCTTGAGTGCCCCGTGATGGCAGTGCTCAGGCACTGTGTTCAGTGAGTGAATGAATGAAAATGACAGGTCCCTTTGTCCCCCAAGATCTGAAAAGACACTCTAGCATGTTATTTTGCTAGACTTGAGCATGGCCATGATGGGATTCAAGGAACCTCCCCCCTATCTTGAGCGTGCCTGACCTGACTTTCTTACTTCCTCTGGGAAATGGCTGTCTTCTGAGAAACCTGCCCTGTCTTCCAAGCTCCCTGGGAGAGTGGAGGATAGCCCACGGTGTCATGGCTTTGTCCCCACTGAGGCAGGAAGGAGGGATTCACCGGCTGTGGTAGACAATTGTATTGATGGCATTCGATGGACCACATCTTCCAGAAATCACACTTTAGTGCATTGACTCTGAGGTTGCATTGACCCCTACTGCATTGACTCTGAGGTTGGCCATGTAGCTTTCTTTGGCCACTGTGGTATTAGCAAGCAATGTGCAAGCAGGGGCTTGACAAGTGCTTGCACACTACCTTGTCTTCTCAGAAGAGTTCCTTTTGGAACTCATAGGTTCTGTAAGGAAGTCTAGGCTAGGCCACTGCATAATGCAGGGACATGGGAGAGAGGCCCAGGAGGGTAAGAGACCATCTTGGACTTGGCAGCTTCAACCAAGCTCCCAGGTGAGGGTAGCTGCTAAGTGAGCTCAACCCACCCTGCTGCACCCAGTTGATCCAAGATCCATGAGAAATAATAAACCGTTGTTGCAAGCCACTGAGTTGTGAGTGGTTTGTTTTGCAGGCACAGGTAACTGAAATATTGGCCTTTTCCTGGACACTCTTGGAAACAAATCCATATACATCTGTTAAGTACCCACTGTGTGCCCAGTCCTGTCCTGGACACTATGGGATAATAACAAAAGAACTATGGTTAAGAAATGTGAATCTAGGCCAGGCACGGTGACTCACACCTCTAATCCTAGCATTTTTTAGAAGGTTGAAACCAGAGGATTACCTGAGTTGAGGAGTTCAAGACCAGCCTGGACAATATAACAAGATCTCATCTCTACAAAAAAAAAAATTAAAAACTTAGCTGGGCATGGTAGCACACGCCTGTGGTCTCAGCTACTCAGGAGGCTGAGGCAGGAGGATCACCGAAGCCCAGGAAGTCAAGGCTGTGGTGAACTGTGATCATGCCACTGCACTCTAGCCTGGGCAGAACAAGATCACTACATGTGATAAGTCTGAAGGATTATGGTTGAACTGATGCACTGTAAGGAAAGATGGCTGATTTCCCCAACCTGCCCTCCAGCATTTCACCTCACAGCAAAGCTTATGCAGTTCATAGGTTTGACAAATGGGTCGAATCATTGGATATTTTGATCTTTAACTTCATTTTAGCAATAGTCTTTGGGGCACCTTGGGCCCCCTGCTTTGTTCCATGCTGTTCCTACAGCATAACAACATTTCCCATGCACTTATGAAGGAACCATGGACCAATGAGAATAGATATGATGGGGAATTGAGTGGTCTGCTCAACTTGTGAACTGTGATGCCCCCATTACTCTTTAGAGTGCAGGACAGGGACTCTTTTGTGCTTCCGTTTGGTTCCAACTGAGACTGGTCTGCCCAGAGCTTTGTAAGTATTCAGCTACTTCATGAAAACTCACAGCCTAGAACATTAGAACTGCAGAGAATCAGAGATCATCTGGTCTGATGTCCTCACTGTAGAAAGGGGGAAACTGAGGCCCAGAGGTGAGAAGGGCTCATTGGAGGGCACCCAACATTCGTAACTCCTCCATCACTGGCCATGGTACTAGCCAGAGGTCAACTGAGGTCTGCAGAATCCCCAGACCTCAGCTCCCATCCTGCCAACTTTCTCTTCCTGCCATCACCTGCCCCTGCTCAGGAATTGCTTTGGTGGCCAAGCAACCAAGGAACTGAGAAAGTCCACCCTGTTGAAACAAAGCTATACACATAACATCTACTTCAGACAGCACACTGAAACTGCAAAAGTGTGCAGAGACATCGTCCCACTTCAGGTGTTTGAATGTGTCCTGAGGGGAGTCCTTGTGGAAAACAGGCAGACATACCTGTTTCACTCTTGTTTCTTAGTTTGATTTTTCATCTGGGTTTTGCTTCCAGGAGGCCATCCCTTGCATTGCACATTTGAAGGAATGACACTTGTGCTTGAAATCCTACACATTCCTAAGCAGCCCCATTTCCCATCTGGCCCAACCCAGGAGTGGCAGGACACCTGGCCCTAGGAACCCTGCTGCTGACTCTGGCTCTGTGTGACCTGTCCCCAGGGCCTCAAAGAACCAGGCACATATTTTCTTTGTTTCTCAATTTTCTCACTGGGACCAGATGAGGAGAGCCAGGATGAAGGGAAAATTCCGTGAATCAGAGCTACATCTAGGATACACCAGGGAACCTGGAAGGCTGTGCAAGCCAAGGTGTCATTGTTTCTCAACTGGGGAAAATGCAGGAGTGGAGGGGCAAAGGGTTTTCTCAAGGCTTGGGGCTGGCAGGCTTGCTGCCGGAAGAAGACTTGGGGGTGATACTCTCGGCTGGAGGACAGGATGAGTCAAGCCTCCAAGGTGTTTTCCCCACATGGTTTCAGTTCTCAGGTCAGGATCTTGGCACCTGAGGAGAAAGCCTGGTCCAGCCGGCTTGGAAATCTTGAGCTGTTGCAGCATTGCACTTGGATCAGGCGTGGCTGGGAGGCAGCTGGCTGCCAATAAGTGATTTACAGCATGTTCCCTCGTGTATTACATTTCCATCATTTCTTATTGCAGCCCCATCTCCAGTAATAGGATCTGCAGAGGTGAGCCGCTCCCAGCCTGCCATCTTCCAGAGGAGCCTGAGAGGGAAGCCCGTGATGTCTCAGTCACTCAGCCTTGATTTCACAGTGTGACTGTCATGTCTCAGGGCTCTGGGACCCAGAACCACCGTTTTGACCACCTTCCTGGTCTTCACTCCTTCGCCCTCCCTCCCTCCCTCCCTCACCTCTTTCTTCATGCCTCAAACTCTGAGAGCCTACTCTGAACTGCACACTGTTCTGGGATGTAGGGTTGGGGGGTGGTCATGGGTGTCATGGGAGTACCAGGTAGGAGCCCCAGCATGGCCTCAGCTACCGTGACCCACATCACACAAAACCATCTGATAAATCCTTCACCACAATCTGTCCATGTGAGGATTCTCAGAACCTTTCCGCTGGTGGGAATGTCAAATGATGCAGCTCTGTGGAAAAAGTTTGGCCATTCCTATAGAATTATTATACTATATAGAATTATTATATGACCCAGCAATTCCCTTCCTAGGTATATCCACGAGAACTGAAAGCAGGGGTTCAAAGAAATACTTGTGTATCCCTGGTTATAGCAGTGCTATACCCAGTAACCAAAGGTGGAAACAAGTGTCTATCAACAGATGAATGGATAACCAAAGGTGGTTTATATACACGATAAAATATTACTCAGCCATAAAAATTAAATTCTGATACATGCTACTACACAGATGAATGTCAGAAACCAGAACTTCAGAAACATACTAAGTGAAAGAAACCAGACACTAAAGGGCATCTGTTATAGGATTCTATTTATATGAAACGTCTAGAGTAGATAAGTCCATAAAGACAGAAAGCAGATCAGTGATTGCTAGGGACTGAGAAAAGGGGAGATGAGGGCGATTGCTTCATGGGCACGGGGTTTTTTGGGGGATGATTAAAATGTTTTGGAACTAAATTGAAGTAGAAGATGCACAACACTGTGAATGTACTAAATGCCACTGAATTGTGTACTTTAAAATGGTTATTTTTATGTTATATGAATTTCACCTCTAAGAAAATTTTTAAAATTAAAAGATAATGGAAAAAAGTTAGCTGGGCATGGTGACATGCACCTGTAATCCTAGTTACTTGGGGGGCTGAGACAGGAGGATTGCTTGAGCCCAGGAGTTGGAGGCTGCAGTGAGTTATGATGATGTTATTGCACTGCAGCCTGGGTGACAGACTGAGATCCTGTCTCAAAAAAAATAATTTTTAAAAAACTTACCACTGCTGTGGATATACAGATCTCACAGCACCCTGGTGTACACATATATTATCCATAACTGCAGTTGCTCACCCAGAACTTCGGAGTCATGATGTGAGGTGATTGGTAAAATTGTTGAGGCAGGAATTTGAAAATTGGCCTGCATGGGGGTCCAGGATTGGTATAGGAGCTGCTCTTAGCAAGTGCACAGAGAGGCTCCTCAACCCAGGCACCACACCTGGGACCTTCGGCTATCTCCTCTCTCCTTGTCCCCATGTGCACTGTAACACATGTGATGTGCTTTTCTGTGTCTGGTGGGAGGAGTCAGCAATATGTAAGAGTGGTCGCTGAGAACTGGGGGGTACTAAGATGGCTGACTGGGGACTAAGGTGAGGTCCAGCTTTTCAGCTTGGCTTTCAAACTCAACGGTTGGGCCCCACTAACTCCCAGCATTACTCCTTCCCCTCCTAGAGGACATGCTTCGCCTCTGCCGCTGTCATGAAGCCTCTGGAATTATTACTTCCTCCACACCATACCCTCCATGAAGACTCTCCACCCCAGCCTCTAGTTCTCCCTCCCTTGCCTGGACTCCTGAAGTAACTGGCTGGGCCTCTTGCCTGGTATGTAGTCCACCATGCATGGATGTAGGTCAGTCATGGGAAACTTTGCCACTTTGATAGCTAATATCAGCCACACTTTATAGTTGCCATATGAGGAAGTGAAGTGCATTTATTTTATCTTTTGTGCTTGGTCAGTAATCAGTAGATAATAGCTGCTGTTTAAATGCAGACCAGTTGCTTGTGGCTCCCTTGAATCTGACACCAGGTTTTATCTTGGGCTTGTCATGAGCGATTGGACCTGGGTCTGTCCCTGGATGGAGGGTGGCAGCTTCGTGAGTGGGCAGTGGGGGATGCCAGAGGTACCCCGGTCTTGCCCAGGGCATGCCCTTCTTAGCATGGCTCTTGGTCTCCTCACCTCCCTCTCTGCAGATAAACATGTTGCTTTCCAGGAGGGCTGAGAGCAGGCAGCCTGCCTGGTTCCTCCCAAGCAGCTGTAAATGGCCCCATATTTCCTTCTTTATATTCTCATCTATGCTTCTTATGACTGTGGGCTTTGACTTTAGAGAAATAAGGCCTCAGTGAGAGAACAGGGAGCAAGATGGGGCCTGGCGGAGGTGGCAGGTCCAGAACATTAGAACGAGCCACGCCCCCAGGCATCCTCTCAAACAGTGGTTCTGAAGTTGCTTTTCCATTCACAAGCCCTGTGGCTTCCATCTGAAGATGCTACTGCTGATTCTCTGCTCTTCATTGGTTCCAATGTGCAGATGGGAGTATGTGGTGCAGGGCAGGGAAGAACAGGAGGCAGAGTGAACAGAGAATGTCAGCCCGGGCATGGGCTGTCGCTGGCGGAGGGGCTACTCCCTGGGGAGAGGCTCAGGGGGTGCCCAGTGACAAGGAGATGAGTTGGCTTAAAAGGAGGGAGACTGAGTACAAAGAAAGTGAGCACTAGCACAGAGAAAGGGAAGAATGGGGGAGGGGTGAGAACACAGAAAGAGACCGGCCTTCTCCCTCCCCGCCTTCCTCTGCCCCCAGACACTGGTGTTCAGGCTGCCCTCTCACATATGGGCCTAATTCAGGTAGAGTGAAATCTTGCATTGCTCTGGGTAAAAATTATTGCTTTGGATAATGAAATCTTTGTCATTGGAAACTTTAAAAGAAAAAAAAGGCCCTTCAAGCTGTGACTTATGGGCAGTGTGGTGATGGAAATGAATTCATCATCCCATTCTCCTGCGTTGGAATGGGGACAAGGTTGATTCATAACTGGGCCACATGCGGCTGGTCCCCATGGCTAGGGTGGCGGCTGGGCTTGCCAAGGAACCCCTGGGGAGCCCCTGACCGACAGGGCTGTGGGGAGTAGAGGAATTGCGTCTGGCTGGCATGCTCTGGCCTCGGGTTTTCCGGAGGATTTGCCTGGGCTGTCAAAACATTTTAGGGCTGTACAGAAACTGTGTGCTTCAATTCCCATCATAGCTCCATGACACAAGCTGTATTTTTTTAAACCCTAAAACTCGCACTCATATAAAAATCTCCCAGACAAAGCAATTTGACCTGCACGGGTGAGCAGTGAGGCCGTGAATCTCCTTGACTATGGCGCTTTTCAACCAAGAAGTACAGCGTGCTTCTGATTTCACGTCTTTGATCTTCTGGCCTCCCTGCCGTGTAGGTAAAGGGAACAAGTTGCTAAATCCGTGTGATAAAAGAGTCTAGCCATGGCCATTGACCCTGAGCATGTCGCGCATGGAACCAGGAGACTCGGGCCCCTGGCTCAGGGTCTGCGCCTCATCCTCAGGCCTCCGATCGGTGGGTGTTAATCTGGGCCCTGCATTCCTTGTTTCATGATGAGGGTTTGGCATCCTGCAACCAGGACCCTCACGTCTTTATAGGGCAGAACTATTTTTCTTTCCCTAAAACCTCAAGGTCAGCAAGCATGATGAGTGGTAGAAGGGCTGAGAGGGATTCCTGGTAGGAGTTGGGGTGAAGGCCCTCACAAGGGCAGGCAGAGCCTGGTCAACCAGTTTGGAGACTCACTGGTGGCATGGCGGGATCTGCCTTGGGCTCCTATCAGGTAACATTTGGTTAACTGTCATCTCTCTGACAGCAGCTTCTCATGGGGAAATGGAGTGGAAAAACCACCTTGGAGGTGGTTGCGGCTGCAGAGAGAGGATCGTTGGGGTGGGCAAGAGGCGGCTTTTGCCTGTGTTCACACTCTGCCACCTTCCTTCATTCCTTTACCAGATATTTGAGCACTGACTGATCTAGGCACAGGGAATTTGGGGAAAGCAGGACAGACACAACCCACTGTCACATTTAGGGGAGGGGGAAGCAGTAAATACTAAATGAGTGAGAAGATTTCAGATAAGAGTCTTGAGGAAGATACAACTGAGTGAGGAGAAAGAGAGGACCAGGGGTTGCTTTGGATTGGATGGTTAGGGAGGCCTTTGCAAGGAGGAGCTTCCTGAACTTAGTCCCAAAGATAGGATGGGGCCTGCTGTATTGAAATCTAGGGAGACAGTGTTTCAGAGCAGATGCAAAGTCCCTGAGGTGGGAACAGACAGACACAGTTTACCAACCTCAAGCAGCTGACAATTCTTCCAGAACCAATATGGCACATTGCAAGACTTTGGAGACAGACATCTGTGATGTGAATCCTGGCTGCCTGTTTACTAGCTGTGAGACTGAGCAAGTCACTCAGGCACTGAGACTTTCAGCTTCCTTATCTGTGACTTGGAAGGATGACTCCCTCTGGGGCTTGCTGTATGGATTAAAAATGATGCAAAGGCACTGCTCCTGGTGTCTGGGATTGGTAGCTTAGTGTTATGGTGAAGGGCTCCTCCCAACCCTTCCTGCCCTGCCTGGTTTCTCACTCCTGTCTCCCTCCTTTCCAAATCCCATTGCCTGGGAGCCAAGGCCCTGCCGTCTGTGCTGGCCTCTCACCCCATATTCTAGCCTGGCGGCCTTGGTCCAGCCACCTCAGATAGGCTCTCTGAAGATGCTCGGGATTGCCTATCTTCTCAGGGTTCCAGGCACTACTGCTTCTGGAACTTCAGTGAGGCAGTGGCACTCTTGCTTTTTGCCTTCATCTTGCAGACCTTCTTTCAAAACCACCTGCTCCTCTCACTGCAAACCCCTCCTGTGGGCCAAGGCCTCAAGCAAGCCAGAGTCGTGTGACCTTAACTGAGTTATTGAACCTGCTGAGCCCAAAAGCCTCCATCTGCAAAATAATACAAAATTACTGTTGGACCACAACCACTTTTACTTGGAAAGGAATGATCTTAGTTGAGGAAAATGCATAGATTGGACACCTGGGAGTGGGAGGACCCTTAGGGGAGGACAGAGGAAGAGAGGGAATAAAGAACCATCACAGGCGGCATAAGAAGAGATCAGAGCTGGTGATGGGGAGCATGTAGAGGAGGGAGGTGACAGGTGCAGGGAACTGAAGCAGGGGTGGGTGGGGAGGTGCCCAAAGACTCCTTAAGAACTTCAGAGTCCACTTTTTCTTTGCATCTTGGAGTGAGATGCACACTTCTTGCTGTTACCTCTGGATCTTCAGAAAAGTCTCTACATCCAACTGCCATGCCTGGCTGTGCTCAGAGGCTGGAGGTCAGGGGAAGATTCTGGGGCTGTGCTGGGGAGGTGACACAGGAAGAGCCACAAAATGAGAGAGAGCAGAGGCCTGAAATCAGTACTGGTGGAGGCCAGATGAAAGGTAAACCTCTGAGACTTCACAGAAGTCTTGAGGAAAGCACTGGGCATGCGGGAAGGGTCAGATCAATCAGGTCTGGATCTTAAGGGTCAGCTGACCCCAGCTGAAACTGGAGTTGCAGCATCTTGTAAGGCTTTGGGAGACATTCAACAGCATCTTTATTCAGAGAGCTCTCATAGGACATTCACAGACATTGTCCCAGCTGGGGGGCCAAGCCCCCGGCGGCTTCCCTCACCTGGCCTTGGCCAGAGGATGAGGTTCAGGTGACTTGCATCTGCAGAGGAGAGCTGGGTGGGCAGCTTTCCCAGAACACAGGATGCCTGGCTGGTTTCTTAATGCCATTTGCCTGCTCAGCACCCCAGTGCAGCCTGTGGTTGTTGGGCCGAGCCTCAGAAAACAAACTGCACACCTGAAGTCATTTATGTTCATTCCTGCTCTGAGTGCTAGTCTGTTCTCTAAACCTGCCAATTATCAAGCAAGCAAGTGAGCGAGAACTGCTCAGGAATTCCCTCCTATTCAAGCGGCTGGAGGGAGGCAGCCAACTTCCAAGAGGGGGCTGAGTCCCTTTCCCCTAACATCTGTGTGGGGCCCCCTCACCAAGGATGTAGTGGAGTGTTGGTAGAAGGGTAGTGTCTCTGACACAAAAATCCAGGTTCTAGGTTTGGGGTTTTGAAGGAAGCCAGATGTCCAGTCCTATCCATGGCCATCCTGCTGACCATTGTATTACCAGACTTCATGTGGTGTTAATATGAGGGCAGGGGAGAGGCGAGGACAGCTTGCTGTAGAGACAGAAAGAGAGAAGCAGATAACTGGAGGAAGGGGGAGAGGACAGGGCTCTTAGCATGAAGCTTGGTATAAAAGAAATATTAAATCTGTTATTTGTTTGATCCTGAGCCTCCATTGCTAGTTGGGGGATCCTTCTTTGGGGATAGCACAATAATCTAGGCGTTTTGGGGGAAGAAACGAACATCTCACCTTCTGCTTTCCTTGGTCATGGCTCAAAAAAGAAAGCTTTTATGCTGTAATTAACCAGACTTCTCCTCCACCTAGGGTGACCAGCTAAGTTCAGTTTCAGCACTGAAAGTCCTGCATCCTGGAAACCCAGTCAATTCTGGGCAAACTGGGAGGATGGTCACGCTGACCTCACCTGGCACCACTCGGTGACCATTTTTCTTGGAGGCCCCCTTGCGTACCTGAGGGACTGCTGGTCTTACTAGGGGAACTTTACAGTCTTCTCTGGATGGGGCTTCTCCCCTCTCTCCTTCTCCCCTACTGCATGACCCTATTGAGCTCCTCTGGTTTATGGAACACAAAGACTGAAAAGTGAATTGTTTACCCCTAGGCTGCACCACAAGCTCCCCCAGAAGTGCAGGAGCACTGAGAGGCTTCCCACTTGGAATAGAGAGGGAAAAATATAACATGAATTTATATAGCAGTGAATTATCCTGCAATCATTTTCATATAAATCACTTCAAATGGCTCAGACATAGGGGGCTGGTACAAGATTGTGCTGCCACAAGAAGGCTTTCCTGGGACATTTGGAAGCCCAGCTCTAGAACCCAGGTCTAGAGAAGGCTTGTCAGCTATACTCCTAGGGAGCTCACCCTCTTCCTCAACAGCACTGTCACCTGTGAATAGCATTTCCTCCAAAAAGGCTTCTACACCTGCCATCTGTTGACCCAAAAGAAAGAAGTTGAGGCAAAATTAATATAAGTAGAGAGTTTATTTGGGCCAAGCTTGAGGATTGCAACCCAGGAGCATAGATGCAAGGTGCCCTGAATATATACTCTAATTAGTAGCAGTTACAAGTGGATTTTTAAAGGGAAAGAAGAAAAAGTTGTTTACCAAAAATTTACATTAAAATAACATAAAACTATTGAGCCATAGGTTGTGGGTTATAGTGTCTGGTGTGGCATTATTCAGTTAATTTATAGGTATTTGTGGCAATAGCAAGCAGTTTTTTTGTTTGTTTGTTTTTTGAGTCAGAGTTTCATTCTGTTGCTCAGACTGCAGTGTAGTGGCACTCTGCTCATGGCCACTACAGCCTCAACTTCCTGGGCTTAGTGTTCCTTCTACCTCAGTCTTTCAAGAAACTGGAACTACAGGTATGTGCCACCACGTCCAGCTCATTTTTTATTTATTGTAGAGACAAAAATCTCACCATGTTGCTTAGGCTGGTCTTGAACCTGCAGACTCAGGCAGTCCTCTTGCCTCTGCCTCCGAAAGTGCTGGGACTATAGGCATAAGCCATCATGCCTGGCTAGCAAACAATTTCAAGAGATTAATACCTAGCTCACAAGGCAGGGAGTAGGATGTGATTACTCACATTTTAATGCCTCTCTGGGCCTGATATTTAAAAGAATTTATATTCCTCATATAAAAATTCTTTTATTTTCTTATTTCCCCCTGTTGATAAAAAAATCTTTCTTGAAAGCATTGATGATCTAAGTTGTAGTGTCCAGGTGTTCCTCATCACTGGGCAGACTCATTCCTGAGTAGTTCTGCCAGAGTCCATTGGTCAATAACTGTTGTCACTTGTTGAATCATCCCTTGTCTTCAGAGTACCATGATTCTAGTTTTTCAGATGTAAAACAATAATAAAATATGTAGTAGAAATATGGTGCATATAAGGTTTATAATAAAAAAAAAGTGTATGACAAGTTTGTTTTAAAAACACCTGTTCTACTGAGGGGGTCAACTACAAACATCATGAAGAAAATTAGTCCTTGTTTAGAGACTTGTAGTCAGGAAATAATTCAGCATTTAGTTTAAACTGTAAGAAAATAATAAAAACTCAGAAACTGTGAACAAGACGAATATAATAATACGTGTACTACAGTTTTCCCCTAAACATTTTTTTTCTCTTTAATCCCCATTTTTACCAGGGAGAAATCTTAGTAGGACCAGTTTTCTTGCAAGATAAGTGTTAACATTATATTTGACCATCACTGATTATTTGCATAAAGTGCAGCAAAAATAGTGATTAGCAACAGAGGCTCTTTTAAGTTGGCTTTGCTGGAACTTTCATAAGGAATTTTGGATGAGACTTTTAAAAGCCTTGAGGCTATGCAGCAAAGCCAAGGAATCACCATTAGACTGCACCTTTAATACCTGTAAGAATTGGGTGAATTCTTCTATTCTTAAGGTCCCCAAAACATCTTGAGGTTCCCAGATCTTTCAGAAAGTGACATTTTTACTTACCACAAGGACAGAAACCTTGAAAGGGAACTGTGTAGACAAGGTACCAGGTCAGTCTTTCCAAGAGGCTTTTTTTTGGCTGTATAAAGTCAGCCTCAATTTCTTAAAGCGGCCTGGTCATAAGTCTTGGTAAAATAATCAGTCTCCAATTGTGTTCTGTTATAGACAGATTCTTAAGGAACTTGCGCAAATAACTAAACTGCCATAAAATAAAAATACTCATGAATAGTTTCCAAATTTAGGAGAAATAAAGCAGAGAGAAAGAAAGGTAAGTGTTTCAATTTTGGTTACAAAGGTAATATTTTAACCAATTGCTATAAGCAGTAAATAGCTCGAAAGAAAAAAGTCTTCTTGACTTTGGAAAACAAAATATAAATATAAGAAGAATCAATAATGTTTCACACAAAAGTTCATAAAAGTGATTTTAGTTCTGTGTCAGTTCAGTCCCTTGTGATTAATTTTTGTTCCGCTTGATACTGGGTCAGTAATATTCATGAATGCATCAGTTTATCAGAATTCTGAAGGTTTTTACTTAGTTCAATGACAACATTTCCAACATTATCAGAAATCTATATTTGAGTAGTAGTCACAGTCTTTTTTCATGAATTTATTTGAAGAGAAAGCAAATTTTGAACTGCCAATTTTTAGCCACTTTTTCATAAGAATCAAAGTAAAATGACAATTGTCTGTGGATAGCAAAAGACTTGGAATAGTCATAGTTAAAGACACAACTAACAAGGAAATTTGGTTATTCCTATGGCATATTACAATTTGACATAATCATAATTATGACTTATAACATATGCCAACACATATCAGAATTTTAGGAATGTTATACAATTTTGGAACACATATTAATAACATATCTATACAAATATAGCCCAAAGAAAGTTAAATACTATTTCTTATTTGTCAGTGCTTCCTATATGATATTAACATACCAAATAAGCCTAATATGCTTCCCTTGGACTTCCAGGACTTTTTTTGGAAAATACTTAATTTTAGAATTTGAAATTTGATTTTGGGAAATATGTTAAATATTAAAGGTTTAAAGCACTTGATCAAGATAAGACCACAGGTCACTGTAAAATAGTAGTTATTCATTTAGGCAAAGTGATAGTTCATATATTTCAAAACACAAAACTTTCTTTACACATATAGGAACTTTTATTTTTTTTAAAGAGGCAAAAATATTTACCTTTTGATAGAAAGGAAATTCAGTATTTCAAACAATCAAAACACCTAACAAAGACATGAGACCAACAGAATCTGTTTTTTCCTTTTTTTACTCAAAATGTGATAAAAAATTGTTTAACTGTCTCTTATTAGTACTTCACAAAAACCTTGTTCTTGTGAAAACCAGATCTTACCTTTGCACCAGTATATTTTTAACACTTAAGTTTATTTTAATAAAATATAATAAATAAAACTATCCAAACTGAGTTCTGACTGCATGAGATAAGACTTTCATCAATTTTATTTTTTTTTGAGTTGGAGTCTCACACTCTGTCGCCCAGACTGGAGTGCAGTGGCTGCTCCCGGCCACCGCAGCCTTGACCTGCTGGGCTCTG